>NW_021319086.1:595932-706752 GCF_001605985.2 Dendrobium catenatum
AAAGTAGAGAGATCTTAAGTACTCTTTTGTAACTTCCATAGGAAAGTGTACTAGTATAGAAATTGCATCAAATAGCAACTTTGAGAAAATTACCTGGGAGACCACTCTTAGACTTTTTCCTAACACGTCATCCAGGCTACATCAATTAATTCCCCCTTTGATCTGTCAAAGGGTCTTCTTTTAGTATTCAATACATACATTATTCAAAACTATATATATTTTTAGTATTTCTGTAAAGCATAAATTCTAATTAAGGTTTTGGGATTTCATTCAAACAATATCCCATCACTTGGGGGATTTTTTCTTGCTAAAACTCACTCAGGGAATCTCTTATTAAAAAATTCTATCTAGAATTGAGCTTACTTATTAAGAGAAATGTTAATATTAATTAGCACTAAGGAACGACATCTACTCAAAATAATTCTTTCAAATTAATTTATTAAAAAGGTAAGCTCGGTTAATGGGAGGATCACGAACAAAAATTATATTTTCGCTACCCTAGAGGAATGATTACCCGTCAATAAAATTTGGAATTAGAAATGTTGAGAAATGTCTGTAATCGGCCTTCTTTGATTATTTGGTTCTATGGATATTCCTCATCATAATAACATGTAAATTATTTGTGAAATATGAGTTTTGATGGGGTTGTCTTTATAAAAGAAAATAAAATTCTTCATATCTGAGAATGTGAAGTTACAGGCTTCGCGGTGCTACGGCGCTGACGATGTTCATTACTCTTGGTTTAAAACATTAAAACAGTACACGCGTCGGCAAACAGACGCGGCCCTGGTGTTGACCTTGGCTTCTGCCAAAGTTTAATCTGGAAGGTATAGCCTTTCGGTGTGTGTATAACCTGGATGCAGGGCCTCAACTAGCAGCTTTTCTAAGCCAGGCGGAAAAAGGGATCCTTCTAGGTTTTCTTTGCCAACTTATCAGCGCGGCACCCTTTTCTGCTATAAGCCTCTCGATCGTTAGATCCAGCGCAACGAGATCTAACGTCGACGATCAAGGAGCGGGCTCGATTTCAATCATGAAGGATTGAACGGTCGAGGAAAGACCGCGGTTTTAATGAATGTCGCCATGATCTATCTGGATGTGAATCTGGGTATCCCGCAAGCTCATTCTCCATTTTGATTAGTCTTACGCAGTATCACAAAATCTAACAGACATCGAGTCTTGATCTGAAAGTTATCTCTAAGATTCCAGGAAGCAGAACTGTGTGTTAATATTTTTCTTCGTCTACTTTCTTTCTATACAGTAGTTACTCAAATCGCTCTTATCATTAGAGAGAAAATCGCTTACACCCTAGACAATAATTTTTGATTTTCCATCTTACTCATTTGAAACATGATAATCTGATTTGTTATATTGATCACACTTACAATCAAACTACAGTAATTTGCCATTGTAGGAACATGTATATGCTAGTTTAGGATAAATATTTTCCTCAATAAGACTCATTTTATAACTGAGGTGGGACTGAAGTGGAGGGGAATCTTATATCTTAAGCGCCCATTTGATGTACAAATGCGGTTTTGAAATGATTTGCTATTATTTTTAAAAGAAACCGGTATTCATCTTAGATACAATCAACAAATCCATAATTCTTTCCACACACCTAGGACTGTGAGGAGATTTACAGAAGATAACCCGGTCAAAGAGTATAAGTCCAATTATAGTTGAAAGAATGGATTTTGGTGTTATATTGGTTGCACAATCAACGGTATGATGAATTCGTAACAGATTGTTCTTACATCTGAAGTTGAAAGATGGATTTGACTTGTTTTTCCTAGGTTTAGATCTGAATGCTGCTTCATCAGCACAATTTACAGGTTCATCTCCCGGTGTAAGGAGGTAACGTCTATACAGTATTTTAGGTCCACTGAGTAAGAGATTGGCTTTGCCTCTTAACTGAAGGACGGTTTGTACTCTAGGAGGTTGGATTTGATCCTTTTTCTAATACTTGTCCTCGACAGACTACAGGACTCATATGTGATCATTCCTATTCCGAATTCGGAGCCATTGAAGTTCATAAACGAGATACAGTTAATTTCAAACAGGAAAATGGATTTGGTTAAGGCAGACTCTAAGGATTTCGAGAAAACGTAAAAGGTTGTCATACTAATAGCATTACTGAGGCGATAGTATGCTCTATGGGAAGAGAGAACGCTCATAATGAAAACGCCTACCTCGGTTTTCCTTTCTAGTACCTGTCTTTGACCTCTACAATATACAAAATAACCTTTGAGGGAGCAATTTATCACGGAGAGACTAAAAAAGTAACAATATCAGAAGGAATGACTTATCAGCACAGGGAATGGACTAGTATTGCTGGGAAGTAAATTAATGTATAGAGTCCTGAGAATTCCAACTAATAACATTTCAATTTAAAAAATATTTAGGGCATTACTAGCCCTGGCCAGTATCAGAATGGAAGCTACCTAAGTGCGACACACCGTGGTTCTCGTGTCGGATAGAGTGTGAATGACATGGGTGTAAGTCCGTTCTTCCAGTGCGAAAGGGCGCAGTTACTACTAGTGGGTGTTGACGACTCCAAGTGTCCATGAGTGTCTACACAGCAGCAATGGGGCTGGGAGGGGTTTGGCTGGGATCCAGAGCGCAGTCTCTTACAGATCTCGGTTAATTGTCTTGAGTCTAGACAACTATTGTTCAGTTACCAGTATATATATATGTGTTTTGAGGAGGGCATCTGTGTATCAATCCTTGTGATCTCGGAGAGATGGAATTCAAGAACCCAAGTATTTGGATATTTGCTTATCGTTCATGAAATGAGATTTAATGAATCGATTGTGTACGGGGTTGTGTGTGTGTGTGTGTGTATATGCCAATTAGCTCCATTTGTTGATGTAAGTGGGCTGTCCTGTCGTGGAAATTTGAGGCTTCTGGGTTTGTCGGGTTGCTTTTATGGTGATTAACTTATGGCACAAGAGAAAACAACACAACCGGAATGTTGTAAGCTAATCAGCGGGGTATGTGGAGAGTGCCACAGGCCAATCTGTCTGTTAAAGGGTCTGTGATGTATTCATGCTGTGTTGGGTAGTGGTTCTATGAAGGGCTAATGTTAGTGGATGCGATTTCCATTTTTCTAGGTTTCGTTATATTCGCTCTCTCAACTAGAAAAGATATTTTATTTTGAGGCTGTCAACTCTTTACGGTAATCACATTTCCTCTATTAATAACGGAAGGTACTCCACAATGATTTATTCTATGGAAGGGTTTTGTATCTATGAAAAGCTTCTCTAGTTTCAGACACATAGTGGTTTTCAAGAAGGGTTCTTCATTTCTAATCATATTTATGGTGCAATCTTTGTATTGCCTGCTATATATTAAATTGGGCATCATACTCAGTGCCTTGATAAGGGAAGGTTTATATGATCGTCGTATCTTAAAATCAGGTTATATTGTACTTAAACAAGGTTAGGCCAATCTCGTTTTTTGTTAAGTACATAAATTCAAGCATATTATGAGCTTTCGAATCTTGGCAGGCAGCCTTATTTTTTAAATTTTCCTATACGGAGTCAGAATATATCTCAAGGAAATAAGGGCAATATATTTTCTAATAATAAAGTACTCACATTCAACCTCATCGCTTAGATACGAGTTGATCAATGGTTGGCTTGCGTTGTAAGCAAAAAGACACAAGGTTACGGTTACCTCCTCCTCTGGCTTCTTCTTCTGGAAGATTCTGACAATTCGCCAAAAGGCTTCTGTGTCTTTCGTGTGCTCATTCTTATAATATTTTGGATAGGGTATTAGTTTATCTACGCAGTCTTTCCTTACGGGACGTTACTCTTCACAAGATGTCTGGGGGGGAGACATTAGGTGGGTTAAGCTTCCTTAAGAATGCGGATTTGCCTGCATCAATATCGAGGATTGTTATACAAGGATATGAGGTCCTTATTTTGACCTTGACCTTTAAAACTTTATTCCAGCTAGTACTGGAATGTGCAGCTTTCTCTTTGTTAATCTCTTCAGCCTAAATTTTGTTGAAATATATATCACTCGTTCAGATGGTGACTCATTACGAGGCTACATATCCCTACATTTCCCTTGCCTTCCCGCACAATCAGATGAGCTTGTATTTCACTTTTCTGATTGCTCAGGATTTGTAACTTAACCACCGTTGCACTAAATTCCAATAAATAATCTAATTGGAGCTAGGGTTTACCTTTCTTGTTAGTTTTGATTGTGCTATTCAACTTTGCCTTGTGGTTCTAGCTTCCTTCTCGTATGGCAAATGGAGGTTGACCAAGTAAGTTTTCATTAAGGAAAATTAAAAGCACAGCTAAGCGTCTTATGAACGCGACTCAGATGGATATAGACAGTGTTGATTTCATCTAGATAGAACTTAGTAGGCATCTAGATTTTATTCACTTTCTTAGAATTTTTGGAAACTTTCTCTTTACCTAATGCATGCAAGGTGTCACAATTTGGTTGAACTAATGGTACATGTCCAGAAATTGGTTCGGCTAGGGTTTCATACCGGGAATAATTCATAATATGCACTTAGGCATTCAGTTTGGGCTTACTCTATCCTCATTGCTCCATTCATTAAAAGAGGTACCAGGAGTTTCAAAACCATTAACAGTTTTAAATGGTGCAACATATCCATCAAATTTACTAACATCCACATGGTAATCTATAGATTACAAAAAATGTAACATTCTAATTTTCTAGAAATCAAACAGAAATATTATCAAAGTGGTGATGAGTTATTCAAAAACGCCTCCGCAGTGTTACGATTACACAAATTCGACATGATCTCATTTTTTCAAGGTTTTTTAATAAACACTTATTTTAAAAACAGCTCTGCATACAATTGAAATACTAAAATGACAATGGGGGGGGGGGTGAATTGTGATTTTATTTTTCTCAATAAAAAGTAACCTAAGCAGATTCTAATCTTTTTGTCATTATTTTGAAATTTACATCAAACTTAAACCAAAATTTCTTTCCACGAATTTCACATGCAAGTAATTATGAAATTAAATGCAAGTAAAAATAAATGACGATAAGAAAAATACACCAAGAATTTTTATAGTGGATTCGGTCAAAATGACCTACGTCCACTCCCCGGAGTCTCCGCTCGGATTTTTCACTACCAAAAATAGTTCTCTTTTTGCGCCCCCTCGAAGAGCGGAGGAAGCCTTTTACAAAACGCTCCCTCTTCACCAACCCGGTGTGGCGAAGTCGCCAAACTCTGTTTTTGCCCTCCTAGCGACGGCAGAGAACCTTCTCGTTTTTCTCCCTCCTGGAGAAGGTAGAGAACCTCGAGGTAACGGATGTAGATGAGCCTTTCCCTTGGAGATCCTCCCTCAAATCCTTCTAGGGCCACAGGAGGAGCAAGATGCAGCAAGCTTGGAGCAACCGTGTGATCTCCCTCACACCTCTTCTCCCTCACAACGCTCACCTTCTCCTTCCTCTCTCAACCCTAAAGAACTTCTCTAGAGCTCTCTCCCTTGGAATCCCTCTCTAACCACGTTCACCCCATCTGTGATTCTTACTGAAAAAAGGACTTGATTGACATCTAAAAATGACTCCAAAAAACCCTCTGATTTCAAAAGTAGCCATTATTGTTCGTATAGTACGATTCAACATCGTACAGTACAATCTTTACAAACAGACATCGTCCTGGTACGAAGATGTACGAACAGTTCAAAAATAATTCGTACTGTCCGATGTAATATCGTACGGTACGATCCATAAAATACTATTCGTACAGGACGATGGTCTGGACAATCAGATGTCGTCTCTGTTCATCGTATGGTACGATAACTATCGTACAGTACGATGTGACAAAAACCAAGAGATCGTCCAGGACGATATCCGGGATGATCAAACTTTGTGTATGTTCATCGTATGATATGATCAGGTTCGTACAGTACGATGTTCAAAATTTAATTAGGCCTGGCTTTTATTCACTAATTACGGGTTAATTTAAGTAAGTATTTAAAATAGATCGTATAGTATGAAAATGTTCGTACAGTACGAACGGCGCAAAATCACTTACTTAAACTAAAGTAAGGCTAGGGTTTTGGATCTGAACATATCGTACAGTACGAAGATATTCGTACAGTACGATCTATTCACAGAATCGTCCAAATAGCTTGGATCGTACGGTACGTATTAAAATCGTACAGTACGATTTCCAGAGAAGAAATTCTATTACATTTTGCATTTAAAAACAAACTCTCCCCCTGTGTGTATGCATGGTTTCTCTTACTCTTATGCATTTTGTGGCCAGACTCAATAAAATAAAAAAAATAAATAGAAAAATACAATGTCTGACTCATACTCCTAATCTACCCGTTCTTGAGTCTTCCTTTCGTCCTGAGTCACTTGTGATCTTCCTGAAATGTTAGTACTCAAGGACAATAACAAATAAAATAATATTCAATGAAAAGTTTTTCCAAAACACTCATTATTTGGCATCATCAAAATCTCAAACTCGGGGTCATGGGTTGCAACAAAATCAACTCCCCTCTTAGTTAGTCGTGGGACTAGCTCTTTAGGGTTTAACCACCCTCATGAACTTTCAAGTGGTATTAGAGCGGGATTCATAAATTAAGTTTTAAAAAACTTTTGAAAAAGATCTATTGCTAACTTTGTTAATCGTAATATTGCCGAAGGATACTTAATAACTAGACCACCTCTATATGATAACATTCCTTTCGATTTTTCAAAAACTCATGGGTCAACCTTTTCACAATCAATTGATTGTCATATGTGGATGCTAGTATAAGATGATTATTCTACACCTTTTCATATAGTAAATGGAATAAAAACTAAAATTCATTTTTCTTAATGGACAACTGATGATAGAGATTTAGCCCAACTGAATGCCAAATATTTGAACTATTTTTGCTATGATTTAAAATATGAGAATTATATATGTGTTTTTACTTGTTCAACTGGTATACAGATTTGTAATAAATTTTGCATTACATATGAAGGAACAAAGGAAGTAAAATAATCTAGGCTAAACATTCTCTTTCAAGATTATGAATTTTTTTGCATGAAACTTAGCGAATCTATTTTTGAAATGTATATTAGGTTTACACAGATTATTACTTCCCTACATGCCTTAGGAAGTGACCTTACAAATTATGAAAAGTTAACAAAATTCTTTGTTGTTTATCATCTTCCTATAATGAAAAAATAACTTTTTGTTGTGACTTGAGCTCACGAGTTACAAACATCTTTATATCTCATAGTATTTTTCATTCTATATTTTTTTTTGTGTATAATAATGAACTTTCAAGTGGTATCAGAGTGAGATTCATTAATCAAGTTTTAAAAAACTTATGAATTTTTATCCATAGCTAACTTTGGAAATATAAGCACCATAGAAGGATATTCAATCACCCGGCCACCTTTATTTGAAAATATTACTTTTGATTTTTAAAAATTTTGTATGTCTACATTCTTGCAATCAATTGATTATCGAATGTGGCATATGATTCTAACAAGTTATTCTGTACCATCACATGTTATAGATGAAATTAAAGCTGATATTCCTTTTAATTAATGGAGTATAGTAGAATAAATTAATGCTCAATTGAATGATAAATCTTTAAACTATTTTTTCAATGCTGTGAATTCTAAAGATTGTATGTTAATATCCATGTGCACTATTGGCAATGAAATTTGGAATAAATTACACACTATATATGAATGTACTAGTGAAATCAAGCAATCCATGTTGAATAATTTAATGCATGATTATGAACTTTTATACATGAAACCTTATGAGAAGATCTTAGACATGTATACTAGATTTATTCAAATTATGACATCATTACATGCTTTAGATAAATAATTTTCAAACTCTAAAAAAGTTAATAAAATTATACGTTGTCTACTTGATAAGTTTGATAACAAAGTTATTATTATTTATGAATCAAAAAATTTTAATGAATAGTCTATTGATAATTTGACTGGCTCAGTCATTGCCTATGAGCAAAGTTTGGGTCAAAGACTTTTTGATGCAGGTAAAACGATAGTGATGCAGGTAAAACGATAGTGCTAAAATCTAAAGACATGAAAAAAAGTTTCTTAGTAGATAAAGAAAGTGATGAGTTTACAAGCAAATTTGAAAATATACTAAAGCACAAGCATCAACACTAATAAAAGTGAATAAAGATAAAAATGATAAGAATATTAAGATTTCTGCTGACATTATATACTTTGGATGCTGGAAACTTGGACATATAAAAAATTAGTATCCTAATTTCAAAACTCTTCCTATAAAAGAAAAAGGTAAAGCTAAGTAAATTATAAAAATGGCAAATAATGAAAAGCAAAAAATCTCCTAGGCAGACCTAGATTCTGAATCATCATACCAAGAGCAAGATTATATTTAAACCCTTGTTTATGTATCCATGTTTTTGTTCGTTGTGTTTTTTTTTTTATTTTTAGTATTTTCTTTGAGTTTATTTTTTCTTCTTTTCTTTGTTGCGTTAAAATTTTAAACTAGTACTTTATTTTTTTAAAGTTTTCTCTGATCAACACACACATATCACTTTTTTGTTTTGTATACACTTTCGAAAATCAAACCTTTTTAAAGATTATTTTTTCTAAAAATGAATATTTTATCTCCTATTTTTCTTGAATTTTTATATAAGTTATGGTTGACTTCTCTAAAAATAGTCAACGGAATAACACTCATGATTTTATCTCTCTATCTCTTTTCTTAAAAAGACTATTTTACTTTTGATTCAAAATCTTCATCAAATTATAAATTAGATTTTGAAATTGATTTTTTTCATCTCCAAATATTTTTTCTATCACATAGGGATCTTTTGAAAGTTGTTGAATTAATCTCATTATTTTCTTAACCAAACAGTTTGTTTTTTTCACTAGAATGGGTTTGCTTTTGTTTTTAAAATTACATAAAGACAACATATTTGTTGAAAAGAAAAGAGGCACAAAATGAGCTCAAATCTAAATTGATGCACAAATATACTAATGTTAGAAAGATATATAAAGTGTATCAAAAATTAAAAGATGCGTAATGATGCCAAATTAAGAAAGATACACAAAGTGTATAAAAAATCAAAAGATGTACAAATTATGCCAAACAACTAACAAGATGCAGGTTCCTTCATATAGAGCAGGCGCTGAAGGTGTAATACGAGATTGTAAAGAAAGGTTCTTGTTAGCTTTTGGCAAGTCTTGCATTCATTGGGACATCTATCAATTAGAACTCCTAGCTATAAAGTCTTTAAAAGCGGTCATTAAAGATTGGATGTTCAAATATAAGAGAGCAATCATTGAAGGTGACAATTCAAATGTTATAAGGACTATTCATCGAGCTATGATTCACGACGTCAAAGAGATGGAAGACTTGGAATTATTTAAAGAGTTTAATTATGTAATTTTCAAGTGCATATATAGAGGGGGGAATAAGTTAGCTCATATGTGTGCTAATTTTTTCTCTTGTTAGCAATTTTGTTTTGGAGGATTTATGTTTGAATAAGACTCCTCCTTCCTTTGTCAAGTTATTAAAGGAGGAATCTACTCTGCAGTTTGTTCTTATTTTCTTTTTCCAGTAATGTAATTTTTTCTTCTTTCAAAAAAAAAAAAAAAAGAAACTAACAAGATGCACAAAATGAGCCCAAAAAAAGTAAGCTTACCTTTCTTGTATTTCTTGAATCTTAAGAAATTCTTTTTATCTATTGATATTTTTTATACTTGAGTTTGAAAATCATTATTCTTAATTCACCAAATTTTACATTAATCTTCTATTAGATATATTATTTGAAAGGAGTTTAGAAAGATTAGTGTTTCCTTTTCTAAATTATTCCTTGATTTAGATATTGGCTTAAAATTTTTTTGAGTCTTTAAAAGAACTAGAGCTTAGATTAACAATTTTTGAATTTTTAATCTTTTTGAGTTATGCATTGTCAATACATTCCTTACTAAATTTTTGAATAAATTCAAGAATTAACTTTCACATTTTAAGAAAATTTGAAATTTCAAATTGATTATTCTAAAAATACCGTCTTCACCCGATCGGGGATAGTTTAATGTTTTGTTGCTCAATTTTTATTGTTTTGGTTTTATGTGCTCCTCTTCTTTTTGATAATGTCAAAGGGGGAGAATGTACTGTTGTTTTGGTGTATATGTTTTAGTTTATCTTTAATTGGTTATTTAATTTATTTTACTCATTTTATTTTCAAAAAATAATAAAAATTAAAAAAGAAAGAAAATTTATTTTTCCCCTTTTTTTAAATTTTTTATCTTAGTGAGGAGGAGTTTAGGAAAAAATACTTTTTAGTTTGCAAGTTCACCAGTAATGTTTACCATCATAAAAAACTGGATATTATTGTAACTCAAGCTCACGAGTTTTATGTTTTTAATGATAACAAACATCTTTATATCTCATAGTATTTTTCATTCTATATTTGTTTGTGTTTATACTATCGAACTTTCACTTTTATTATTGAATATTAAGATCTAAATTTTTATTCCATAGATAACTTACATGGATCACTCATTGCCTATGAGCAAGGAGTGAGTTAAAGGCATCTTGATGTAGGTGAAAGGAGGAAAGAGAAAACTATAACCTTAAAGGCAAATGATTCTGATAGTAACTCTTCCATATAAGATGATGATGACATTACCCTGATGGTTAGACAATTCAAGAGCTTTTAAAAGAAAAGCAAAAACATCATCAGCAATGGAATACGGGTAAGAATGGTAAAACTTCTAAAATTTCTTCTAATAATATATGCTTTGAATGTAGAAAGCCAGGGTACATGAAGTCTGATTTCCCAACTCTTAAATCTCACCAAAGCAAGGAGAAGGGTAAAGAATAAGCTAAATTCAAGAAGGGTAAGCAAAAGACTAAAAAAGCTTTTTGGGCATATTCAACATCAGACTCTTCTAAAATAGAAGCAAAAAAAGGAGGTGACCAACCTATGCTTAATGGCATGAGAACATCTTGATCATTTTAATAAAGAGGTGGTATGTAAGCTTACCTATGATCAATTATTTAAATTTTAAGAAAAAAATCATACTATATATATGAAGCTTAAAAAATCACATGTCAGACTTAAATCTAATTTTTCAATTTTACAGAAAGAGCATGAATGCTTAAGAAATTATCAATCCACTCTAGATGGTAGTCATATAGCTTTGTTATATGAATTTGACATTTTAAACAAGAAACATTTTGAATTACTAAGCTACATAATTCCATGAAAATATCACATGTTGAATTAAAAAATACATACAAAAGATTAGAAACTCTGACATCTGAAATAGATAATAGGGAGTCTACATTAAAAATTGAAATTTCTATTCTTACAAATGCAAACCAATTTTAACATATCAAAGTAAATGCTTTCAAATAAAATAAAAAACCACCTTCACTTGAAAAGTTTTATAATTCATCACATTAGCATGCATCTTTCAAATCTAGAAAAATGCACCATAACCCAAATATATTAGTAAATCATTTTCCTGGTGTTAGATATTTTTCTTGTGGCATGCTAGGACATATATCCCACACTTACACCATTTATTATATAACACATTTTGTGTAGAGACCAAAACTTTAAAATTCACAGCATAGCATGCATGCTTTTTATTCTTCTTTCTATAAGATGGGACCCAAACATGTTTGGATTCCCAAATATAACATTTGATGATTTTGTAGAGATGCTCAAATAGAAGGCCTTGTGAGAGCATGTGATATCTAGACAGCAGATATTTAATGTACATGAATGGAGATGCATATCAATTCATTTCGCTGGAGGCTAGGGTAGGAGGCAAGTTAACACTGGGAAATAACATCATCAGGAGAGTGGTTGGATCAGGTATAATGGAAAACTCCAAGAATTTTACTAATAAAAATGTTTTACTTGTAGATGGCCTAAAACATAACCTGCTTAGCGTAAGCTAGCTTTGTGATAAAGGATTTGGCATCAATTTTTTTCTACTGGTTACATGATTAGCTTAAATAGAAATATTGTGCTACAATGAAAAAGAATCAATAATATTTGTATACTTATTTTAAACTATGTTGAACCTACTACTTCTTTTTGCCTAAAAACTATTGCTAATGAATCTTGGTTATGTCATAGGAGATTGTGTCATGCAAGCATGAAAAATGTTAGGAAAATCACCCAAAAAGACTTAGTGAGAGGAATTACTAAATTAGAATTCACTAAGGACCACCTGTGTCATGCCTGATAATTAGGGAAATAAGTCAAATCCTCTTTCCACTCAATCACTAGCCAACCCTTAGAAGTCTTACACATGTATATCTTTGGACTTGTCAGCACTACAAGTCTAGGAGGAAAAGTCTTTCGGTATGTGATTGTTGATGATTATTTAAGGTTTACTTAGGTTAGATCTTATCTCATAAAAGTGAATCATTTGAGGAGTTTAAGACTTTTTCCACCTAAATTAAGAGAAAGCTAGGTTGTGAAATTTTAACCATTCATAGTGACCATGGTGGAGAATTTAAGAATGAGAAATTTGAATCTTATTGTAAGAAGCAAGGGATATATCATAAATTTTTAATTTCTAGAACCCCACAATAGAATGGGATTACTGAAAGAAAGAATAGGACCCTGGTACAAGCTGCTAGAACCATATTTACTAAATACTCACTTACTAAATACTTTTGGGCAAAAGTAGCCAATACAACCTATTATGTTCTTAATATGGTAAATGTCATATCCAAGCTGAATAAGACACCTTATGAAATTCTTAATAGTATGACACCCAATCTCTCTCACCATCATATCTTTGGATGTAAAGTGTTCATTCTAAATAATGGGAAATCTGTACCAGGAAAGTTTGACCCCAAATCTGATGGAGTGTTCCTAGGTTACTCAAGTGTTGGAAAATCCTATAATTTTTTTAATAAAAGAATACTGGTAGTTGAGGAGACCATTCATGCTGTATTTGATAAATATGATAATTCTTGATGTTCTACAGTTGAAGAAGGAGAGGCTAAAGAAGTCACTCAAGGATTAGAATCTATGAATCTGGAGGAAAGGGTAGAACCTAAAAATACAATGCCTAGAGAATGGAGATATTCTTCAAGTCATCCTAAAGAACTAATATTAGGAGACCCATCTAAAGGTGTTAGAACTAAGCATGAACTTAGTAAAAAAAGTAAACCACTTCGCCTTCATTTTAATGATTGAACTCACCAAAATAATTAAACCCTATCTGATGAATTATGAATTCTAGCCATACAAGAAGAGTTAAATAAATTTTTAAGGAATGATGTTTGGGAGCTAGTTGAAAGACTTAATGACTAGAGTATGGTTGGAACTAAATAGTTTTTCAAAAATAAAATGAATGATTCTTGTGTAGTGATGAGGAATAAGGAAAGATTGGTGGCTAAGGGGTATGAAAAAATAGAAGGGATTGACTTTGAAGAGATCTTTGCCCCAATAGTTAGATTGGAAGCCATTAAGGTACCACTAGTCTTTTTTTTGTTTTAAGGGATTCAAACTATACCAAATAGATTTTAAGAGTGCCTTTTTGAATAGGGTAATAAAAGAAGATGTGTATGTTGAACAACCCCTAGGCTTTGAAAATTCATAATTTCCTAATCATGTGTTCAAATTAAAAAAGTCAATATAAGCACCTAGAGCATGACATAAAAGGCTAAGCACATTCCTACTAGAAAGAACATTTGTTAAGGGAAGAGTAGACATCACCTTGCTTCTGAAAAAAGTAGGAGATAAACTACTCATTATTCAAATATACAGTGATGATATTTTATTTGGTCTTCTAATAAAAATCTATGTGATGAATTTTTAAAAATAATAAGGAATTTAAGATGAGTATGATGGGAGAATTGAACTACTTTCTTGGATTTAGCATAAGGCAGAAGGATGATGGAATTTCTGTTGACCTCGATTTTTGCCAGATCCTTGGGTCTTGAAGGTTGACTTAGTCAAATTGACCAAGCCAGAGCCCAAGACCACCCCCAATCAACTCAGTGGGTCAAACTGAGTCTGTTGAGCCTAAACCCAAGTTCTGGGTCAACCTAGTTGACCATGTCAACCAGGGTTGACCCAAATTGACCCCGATTTCCTTCTGATTGATTTCAAACCAATTCTGGGGCTTCTCAAGCCCAATTCCCCACTCCATTGGACTCTGATGGTCAGACTGACTTTGTTGAGCTCAGACATGAGTCCTGGGTCAACCTGGTTGACCCATTAGGCCCTTTAGAGCCTAAATAAATTTCAAAAGCATCTAAACCTTTCCATGGCTCCATTCACTCTTCCCTTGGGTGACTGGTTTGACCAAGTCAAACGTGGAGTTGGTCAACCATGGCTCCTAATAGGTCAAATCGACCTATTTAGGAGAATTTAAGGCCTAATTAATGGGTTTAATGGCTCTAATTAATTCCCATGGGTTTTGAATTCAAAACCACGGCCTCCTAGCTCTAATTTCCCTCCTAATTCAACCTTGATTAGATCTGGACCGTTGGCCTAGAGCTTAGACATTTAAATAGGAGAAAATTAGGGCTGAAGAGGGACATTTTTGCTCTTGCTTCCGATCTAGCAGCTCTTAACCCGAAATATTTCGTGTGAGAGCTCCCTTAGGTTCCCTCCACCTTCCCCAAGCTAGAACTGAGCCGTTAGAGTCGTCGGCGGTGAGATCTCCGGCGAACCAAGGCCAAGGGACTTCCAATTCCGTTTGTGTGCGATCGAGACGTCGAGAGCTCTTGATGTCTTCTACAAAAAGGAGCGTGGACAGTCTACAAGTGCAACAAGCCTACATACGGGTCAAACCATTTAACAACCACTGTAAAATTCTAAACCCTAGCTATAACAAATGAAGTTAAATAGCTTTTCAAAAAGCACTTTATAAGCCAGACGAACAATACCCCATCATTGCTCTTCATGTGTGGAGTCTAAATCTAAAATTTCATGCAATTTTGTCCATCCAATTGAGAGAACAAGGCATTTTTCTGTTCTAGGGCTCGGTCTCCCGTCCGTCTGAGCCAGACTCGTACTGGGCCGTTGATCCGCCTATCAACAGCTCGGATCATGTTGTACCGTGGTTCGGTGCAGCCGTGTATGCCACTCAGGCGTTCGGATCTTGTTCCACCGAGATCTGAGCCTTCTGCTCGGATCAAGCGGCGATCGGACGGCCTGTGTACGAGCCAACGTGGATGAGTGGCTTAGCGGGACCACCGCCGCATGATTGGTCAATCAAGGCCAATGATTGCGGTAGCGCAGTCATCGGCCTAGAACCACGGATCCAATGGGAGCCCGCCACCTATCGCCGCCGTTTTAATTAATTAGGAATTAGTGTTAAATTAATTTTTAAGTATATTTTAAAACAAAAATGTTTTAAAATTCATAAAAAAATTGTTTTTGCTCTGATCTTCGCGCGCAATACCTCGTTTCGAGCGTATTTTCGTTCTCTTTATTATAAAATTATTTTCATCTAAAAATTATAATTATATTTTTAGTTATTTCAAAAAAAAAAAAAAAAACTTTTTTTAATTATTATTATTTTATTATATTATTAGTATATTAGGATTACTATTATTTTAAATATATTTAGTTCTACTCACTGTTATTTTAATTATTTTATTATTTATTATTATTATTATTATTATTATTATTATTATTTATCCTTTAAATTAATGTTATTTTCAATTATTATTATTGTTATTATTATTATTATTATTATTATTATTATTATTATATTATTATTATTATTATTATTATTATATTACAAAATACTATTATTATACTATTTTAATTATTATTTTAATATTATTTAATTGTATTATCATTATTATTGATTTATTCTTATTATTATTTAAATATAAAAGTATTTTTTAATGATTAAACATTACTATAGTTATTTTAATTATTTAAATTACTTAAAATAATAGCAGTAATTAAGATATCATTATTATATTTTAAATTATTGTTCTAAACTTAATTATTTTTAAATTAATATCATTTTATAATTATTTTAAATGTTACTATTTTTAAAACTATTTTAAAATGCCCTTTTATTTTATTAAACTTAGAAAAATCATATCTCTTCCGTTTTAAATCTGTTTTCGGGGTGCAACCCCTTGAATTTTTCAGAAAAATGTCTAATTTATTTTAAAATTATTCTTAAAAACTAATTCTTGCTGTTTGACAGAAATCTGTCTTACATTTCTACTTTGAGTATTTTTAATATTATTTAAATAACTATTATACTAATTATTTTTAAACTATAAATTAATTTCAAATCATTTTCAAACCTCAATTAGATGGTAAATGGATCTCCTTTATACTTATATAGATATGAATTGATTTATTTTTAATTATGTTATTTTCTAAAATCTACATATATTTACATGTATTTAAATCATTTTAAAACTACCTATAATTAAATCCCTAATTTTGGGAGATCCACTACGCATGGAATTTTGAACATGGACCTTATGTATGAAGAGCAATCATGGGGGAGGTGGATTAATGGATGGTTGAGTTCCAATCATTCATTAATCCCTTCTTTAGGTGTGTTTACTTTCTTAATTTTCATAGTTTGCATGTGTAGGCTGTACCACGAGCACTTAGTTTAGTCTCTCCTAGATCTAAGGACACGATGTGTTTACTACTTTTGTGTGTTTCCCATGTATTATTACCTTGAGGGTTAGTGTGAACTTCAATTTGAACCTTTATAACGTAGCGACACCCTAAGGATAATAATTAAGGGACTCGTCTAGCGAACTTAGAAATTTTTTAGGGGCTAGGGTAGATAACTGATTGACATGAAAACTTTAAAATTTAAACTTAGAGAGACATCTTGAACATCCCAGAATTTTCTAAAAATTTTTAGGGTTTGTTAGACCCTTTAATTAACCAACCCTAATTAATCTGCTAAATAGAGCCCTGCAGACCTTCTAAAAATTACAAAAAATCCATTTTAGGTTAGAAAAATACCCAAAATAGCTTGAACTAACCAGAATATGACCCTTGACTTTATATAAATAGGGCTCCTTAGTTTGACTTTAGGTTGACCCTTAATTTGAACTTAGATGGAAATTATCATTTTGCCCCTAATAAATCATTAAAATTTATTAAAAATTCTAAATTTTCCCCAAACACTTGGGATCACTTTATCAGGTCATCCATTACCTTTGGGGGTGATTCCAATCTGTTTGGAGCTGATTTGGATCAAAACCATAAAATCAGTCCTTAATTAGATAATTTAGATAATTCATAAATACCATGAACTTAGAAAATTCATAACTAATTGTAAAAAATTCCAAATTAGGCAAACTCACTCGAATTAGACTCCTATTAGGGTCTAGAATTTATTTAAAATATTAGAATTCCAGAAACCAACCTAAATTAGAAAGTCAACTTTTGGTCAACCCCATCCTAGAGTCGAGGGCCCAAAACTTAGAAAATTCGTAACTTTGCCAAGAAAACTCCAAATTTAGTGTACTACCTACATAACTACTCGTAATAGGTCTAGTATTTTCCAAATTCAGTGTACTACCTAGATAACTACTCGTATAGAGACCCAGACTTATCCTATTCCCTATAATGACTTTTTGGACCCCCTCAACCTAGCACCTGGGAGGACCCGGGACTTTCCAAAATTGGCTAATATAATTTAAACTTCAAATATCATCACCTTAAGCTTTTAAAACTATCCAACAAACTAAATTAACTAAAATGAACCTTAATCCATTAAAACTTTGACTTTAACAAAAATTTCCTTTTCTGGCCTATAACAAAACTGAATTTTAGGTAACTTTAACTAAATATCCATATTAGGACATATCCAAGCCACACCAGCCATACACACACGTAGAATTGTTTGTTAGGGCACCACTTCTAGACTTAGGCTAGGCCGATGCTTATTTTTCTGCTGGGTGCCGGAGCTTTTCGATGATTTTACTGCATGCTGTATGAAATTGAATTGTTGTGTTTGTTTACTTTTACTGCACTGTGGATGATGTGATGAGAGCTAGATCTACCCCTAGGTTAGGAGCACCATATATACATATACTATTCTTCCATGTAGGTGGCCATGCTCAAGCTAATAAAAGGGGGGCACTGTTATGATTTATAATATTATCTTATGAAGGTGCTTGCTTAGCCTCCCTAAATAAATGAGGGCTAAATAAAAATAATTATAACTGCTACAGGTGGACTGCTTAGCCCTCATAATTAAGAGCATAGCTTGACACAGCTTCAATGGGTTGAGTTTTATTTTCATATAAACTGCTTGGGATTTTTATTAGGATAACCATGCAAGTCCCTTAGAATTTTTCTGCTTTCCAATTTATATAAAAATTTGTAATAATTGTTAAGAGTTGTGAAAATAACTGTGAGTTGGGATGTTCTTATCCAAATCGGATTCCAAAAGAAGAAGGCATCCCTAAAGGGGAGGGTCATCTTCTATTTGGAAGATCGAGTTGGATGGCTTTAGATATCCAAAGAGAAAAGGCAATGCTCCCTAAAGGGGAGAATTGTCTCTTCGTTTGGATATTCAAGCCACGACGGATCCAAGGAGTCCAAGGAGGAGAGATCCAAGGAGTCCAAGGAGGATAGATCCAAGGAGTCTAAGGAGGAGAGATCCAAAGAGTCCAAGGAGAAGATATCCATAAGTCTGAAGATTGAAGACTCAATATCCCACTCAAAGTTGTTGGCGTCTGTCATAGGCTTAGAAATCTGGGTTATTAGCAGTGGTGCCCGGCCACTTTATTTTCTGCATATCTGAGTTGTAATAAGGGCAGTTTGCCTATGGACATTTAGTTGATTGTTCTGGATTTATATTGATGTGCTTACCTGATTACGCAGTAAAAATTGCCTGTTTTTTTTAGGTTTATTTCTTGCATGTCGCTTTTATTTTCGCCTGGATATCATTAGGCTCTTTAAGGACTATAAAAGTTTTTCTACCCACAACTAAAATTTAATATTTAAGTTTTAAATAATCTAAAAACTTAACGAACCTAGGGAATTTTTGGAACCGTTCGGGATCGCATGCATATTACTGCATCCTTCTCTCTCCTTCTAATAAGACAGCTCCCTACCTACGGGTAGAGTCCGGATAATCTAGCCTATGAGGATGAAGTTCCGGACCTAGGGAGACCCAGTCTTTTCTAAATTTTTTTTTATAAGCCTATTTTTTTAATCTTATGCATACCTGATTCGTAAGCTTTAACCAGCATGCATTGCATTAGTAACCAACTAATTAAAATTTAATAGCATTAGTTAGGGGCATTCACCCCACATAAGTTTAAGACCAATTAAGAAACTCTCTAGATGTCGGTCCTATTTCCAAAGAACTGTACCACCCTCACATCTATCATAAATGACTTGATATCATGATTTTAAAGCGATTAGGTGGTTAGTTGGCTCCCCAATCCAGGCCAGGGTAAATCGAGGTTTTGCACTGTTTTAGCTAGGACACGGGTCTTAGTGTTGTGTAGAACACTAAGCCTAATCTAGATTTAGGATTCGAGGTTACTACATTCGGTCTCGTAATATGCCATAAATAGTAGGTAAGTCCCTTCCTTTCAGGGACCATAAATCCTACTTATCTGCGTCACAGGATGACGCCACCTCCATCATTCTCTCACGCATGTGATTGAATGATTGATTTTACTTTCTCCAGTTTCTTCTATAGTGCTCTAGAGCCTCCGAATGCTGGTATGAGCCACGTATATTGACTGAGCCTTTTGGGACTTTTCTTCCCTTTGAGTAGGACTTCTTAGTCTACACCCTCGTGCCAATCCCACCTTGGGAAGGGATAATGTATGATCCTTAATCGAGAGTTTTCTTTGGCTCCGGCCTGGGATGTAATTAACCACGAGGGATTACGCCCGTGGTAAACTCGGTCCCACATCTACTAAACCCCACTCGAGCTGTCATATCGGGTGGGGGAAATCCTTGATTAGGTCGTGTATATTACTACCCATCGGGGTGCGCTGGCGACAGCCACTATCCTCAATGGTTAGTCGTATGCATAATCCAATCTTCCCTTCCATCAACCTGTTCGTGTCGAGTGTAGAGGCCTACGATCATTTTGTCCTACGTGATTGTGCGGTTGTACCCTCTACGTTCGTTCCCCACGAGCGATGCTCTTTCGGAGATCCACACTTTCCTTAATCAATCAAAATATATTAAGAACATCATTAAGAAATATGAAATGGATAAAGCCAAGCCAATCAATACTCCCATGAGTTCCACTGCTCAGTTAGATAAGAATTCAAATGAAAAATCTATTGATCAAAAGAAATATAGAGGTGGATCACTTCTTTACTTGATTTCTAATAGACCTAATATTATGTTTAGTGTTTGTCTTCGTACTAGATTTTAGGCGAATTCAAAAGAGTCCCACTTGATTACTGTTATAATAATTCTTAGGTATCTCTTAGGAACTACAAACTTATGAAGCTATTTTCCTAGGCATAGCACCTCCTTTGAAACATATGATATTCTGATTCAAATTTTATGAGATGCCTAACTAATAAAAAAAGCACTTCTAGAATATGTCAATTCATAGGACAGTCCTTAGTCTCCTGGTCCAGTAGAAAATAGAACTCAGTTGCCATATCACTACAGGAAAATTACTCATTATAGGCAGAATTTCTAGAGGAATAGTTTCTGGTGAAATTTCTGACGGGTTTCCGACAGATAAATATTAAACTTTTCTAATTATTTTTAGACAAATTTTCTGGCAAATTTTCCAGCGTAATTTATGGCTGATTTAAAATTTTCTAGAAAAAAAAAATATTCCTAATTAATAATTTACATCTTATTCTAATTAATTATAAATTTAATAATTTATTTTAATTAACTAATTATTTGATAAATTATTATATTAAATTTTAATATAATAAATAATTTTATGTAAAATTAAAACACTTTGATTTATAATACATTTTACTCATCAAACTGGTTGAGCACTTAAAATCCAAATAGGGAGGTCTGCAGTTTGAATAACGGGAGCTCCAATGCGCGGGCGGGCAGGATGCTTCTAAGCTCAGGTGGGCAGGCTCGGGCAAGCAGCTGCTCAATACGGGCAGACTAGGGAGCAGCTCTGGGTAGGCGGGCAACATGCCGTTTGGTGCACAGCCAGGCAGGACAAGGTCCGGCGGGCAGCTGCATGCAATTCAACTCGTTAATTTAATTTGTTTATTTTTTTAGTTATTTCGACGAATTATTTTCACCGGACAGCTGCCGGAAAAAATTTCCGACGAATAAGTTCCTCCAAAAAAATTTTCTTGCTGATTTTTTTGGCGAAACGTATTTTGCGACATGATTTTTTCTGTCACAAAGATTTCCATCGAAAATTTGCTGAAAACTCACAAAATCTGCCATAAAATAAAATTTATACGACAGAAAAATCCACCGATAATATGCGATATTCCTATAGTGTATCCATTATTGAAGCTGAGTACGTAGCCTTAGGAAGTTGTGTGGCCCAAGTCCTCTCGTTAAAGCAACAAATTCTAGATTTAGGATTACACGAACGCACGCACGCACGCACGCATGCACACAAACACATAGAAGAAACAACTTGCATGCAAATTTATCAATTCTCTTAATAACCTTAAATGGTCAAATATACCTATGACTCAAGTTGAATTCTTTTACAAATATGCTTACACACTTCATTAGGCTAACTTTCAGATACACAAAATCATGCACTTGAAATTCTACAAACTTATATTTTGAGTCAAAATATTTTCTATTCTTTTCTTGAGTTGTTTCTAACCTTTTTCTAATCAGTCTTATCTTCTATGTATAACTAACCGCCAGCTTAGAACCAATTAAAACTTGTTTCTCCCACCTCAACCCAAGATAATGGTGTCCTGCACCTTCTTCCATATGAAGCTTCCTAATGAGTCATACCAATGCTTGGTTGGAATATATTATTATAAGCAAATTCAATCAGAGGTATATGATCTTCCCATCTTCTACAAAATTCCAGAACATAGAGCCTCAATAAATCTTCTAAAATTTGAATAACCCATTCAAATAGCTCATCCATTTGTAGGTGAAAAGCCATGCTAAAATTCAACTTCATTCTGAGACACCCCTGAATAACTCTCCACATCTTCAAGGTAAATGATAAAAAATGATAACCTGAGGGACCCCGTTCAGCCTAATAATCTCCTTCACATACATTTGAGCTAATTTGTCAACAAAATCATTCTGTCTCATTGGTAAAAAATGAGTGGGCTTCGTCAATCTATCCATAACATCCACACTACACCATGGCCTTGCTTAGAACTAGTAAAACCCATAGAAAAATCTATAGGAATCTCCTCCCATTTCCATTCATGAATATATAATGGCTATAATAACTCATTGGGCCTTTACTTGTTGTCTATTATTATCTAACATGCTTTACATTTAGAGACAAACTATACACTTCCCTCTTTAATCTATGCCGCCAAAATATGCATTTCAAATCATGATACATTTTATTGCTACCAGGATGAATGATATATATAGAATAAAGGGCTTTATATAGTCTATCTCTCCTCAGATAAATATTTTCTGGGACCCTCAACATGTTTACACAAAAAACACACCATACTCATCCATCTCTAACTTTATTCTCTTTTCAAATTGAATTAGATCCAACTACCACATTTATTCTTCATCTACCTTCTGATCTTCTTTAATATTTTCCTATAGTGATAGGTGAAATAACATCCAAAAAATGATTCCAATAGGCACATCAGAGGAATACATAACTTCTGACTTGAACCTTTCTATTTCCTTAAGCAGTGCTTGCTTAAAAGTAATGCAACTGGTTGCTACTCCAACTTATTTCTTGCTCAAGGCTTCAATAACCACATTCACTTTGTTTGGCAGATAAATAATATCCAAATCATAATTTTTAATATACTCTTAACCACCTTCTTTATCTTAAATTTAGCTCCTTATGGGTGAAAATATACTTCAAACTATTGTGTAAGGTATAGATCCCACATCTAACACCTTACAAATAATATAATAAAATTTTTAATGTAAAAATGATTTTTGCCAACTCCAAATCATGAGTTGGGTAATTCTTCTTATGCTTCTTTAACTGCCTGGATACATAAGACACCACTTTTCCACCCAGCTGCAACACATATCCTAGGCCTTTCATGGATGCATCACTATACACCTAGAATCCTTAAGTACTTGATAGAATAATCAACATAAGAGATGATACCAAATATTCTATCAACTTCTAAAAACTCTTTTCAGACTCTAGGGAACAATCAAACTGTATGAACTTCTATGTCAATCTTGTCAGAGGGATAACAATTTATCAAATGCCATTGACAAACTTCCTTTAATGCCCTAACATACCTATAAAACTATGGACCTCAGTTATTGTCATCGAACAATTCACTATGGACTTGACCTTTTGGGGATCCATAGAAATTCCTTCCTATTTTACCACGTGCCCTAAAAAAGTTACAAAAGCCAACCAAAACTCACACTTCAAGAATTTAGCATACAACTTTTGTTCTTAGTGTCTCCAAAGTCAATTTTAAATGAACTACATGCTCCTCCTCAGATTTTGAATACATCATAATTTCATGAATTAATACATTAATAAACCAATCTAAATATTCCTTAAACACTCGATGCATGAAATCCATAAATATTGGCAATTTGTTACATGAAATGATATTTCCATAAACTCATACTACATGTATCTAATATTGAAAGCAACATTCACTACATCATATACCTTCACCCTAAACTAGTATAACTTTATCTCAAATCAATCTTTGAAAATATTGTTGCTCCCTTTATTTGATTAAACAAATCATCTATCCTTGGTAGTGAATACTTATTATTTACAGTCACTTTATTCAATTATTATAATATATCCACATCCTCAGATATCCATCCTTCTTCACAAATAATACACGAGCTCCCCACAGTAACCAACTCATCCTTATGAAACCTCTATCCAATGCTCCTATAATTGCACTTTCAACTCCTACAACTCCCTAGAGTCCATCATGTACGAGTCTTTACTCTACACCATCTCAATACAAAGTTTAACTTTCTCTAGAAATGACTAGATAACTCTTTAGGAAAAATAACAAGAATTTTCTTCACTACTAAAACATTTTCAAGGCCTTTAATAGATTTATTTAAATCTCTTATGTAGGCCTAAAATATGAAATCCCTTTCCTCTAGTCTTTATCCACTTGCAATACATAAATTAAGGATGATAAAGCATTCTTAGCACCAAGAAAATGAAACACTTCTCCATCTATACATAAACTCACTCTCTTCTTATAATAATTAATATGAGCTTAATGCTTACTCAACCAATCCATGCCTACTATTACATCAAACTCCTTTAGGACTAACAATTAGTATTTATTCTGACTTTCTACTAGAAATCTTAAGCACACACACAGACCTTATAAACAAACATTAAATCCCCCGTTAGTAGCATAAAATATAGTATATAACATAAAGAAACACACGTTAAACTCAAATAATCTAGAATATGCTTTGATATAACAGAATGATTGGTGCCAGATTAAAAAAAGACTACTACAAGGTTGTTTAAAAATATATGTTATATCTGCCACTACAATTGGTGCCTCCCTCACCTCTTGTTGAGTAAAAAAATAAATTAAAGGCTAAACCAAAGCTGCACTCACAATTGGAATAGACTCCCACTGAGCTCCTCCTATTGATCCACCAAATGGCATACCTCCAAATCTACCTCCATTACGAGTCGCCGAGGCCTCACTGACTGCTCTAAAAGGGGCTAGTTGCTTTCACTAACTCTGGCTGCCCCGACTTTAGGTCTACCTTCTAGCACTCTCTTAGGACACTACACTACCATATGACCTTCTTGTCCACACCTGAAGCATTGATCCTTATACAAAAAACATTGACATGTATGCCATCTCCTATAAAAATCACAAACAGGCGCACTAGTAATTGAGACAAATCCTCCAAAACTTCCATATACTATCAATCCTCCCCTCCTAGAATCACCGACCTCCACTCTAGACCTCTTCCCGCTAAATGTACTTCTTGAGGCTCTCCTCCAAACCTCTTTCTATTAGTATCCAATCTCTATTGGGTGGGCATGAAATAAATCTCCACCACCCTCGCTCTTTCCATGAGCTCAAAGAAGTTATTGATATGAAACAACACTAGGGGATGCCTCAAACTATCCCTTAGCTATGGACTTGTTAGCTACTCAAGCTACTAAAAACCTGCTTCTCCGATCTAGTCATCTTCCTCTTTACCAAAGCCATGCCTTATATCAGATGTCATCAAGAAATAGTCTAATTGGAAGCTGTGAATCATCCTTAAAGAACAGAAATAAAAGATAGGAGGCCAATTAATCTATAAATAAGTGATTCACAACCACTAAAGAAACATGTAGCTAACTCCAATGATCATGACCAAGGCATACATATTGTTATTTTGAAACCAAGTCTTCCAAAGGCTCGAAAGGTAGAAAGAAATATTAGAGTTATATCAAAGAAGAAGAAGAAGAAGAAGAAGAAGAAGAAAGTGAAACAAAAAATAAGAAGGGGCAAAGAAAAAATACAAAAATGAAATGAATGGAGACTTTTGTGTATTTCATTGCCGTTGTCACCAATTGTCATCACGCATGTATAAGTTTCTAACCCAAAACCCTGCGCTCGAAGCTTGCGACAAGTTACCGGACCACCCTACGTGCTCACATAGCACGGTGGGAGGGACCGCGGTGTGATGCTTGCGACGAGGTAGGTTAGCCTCAAAGCACTCATGTAGCGTGATGGGAATGAAATTAATTACCCTTAAGTGCTCGTATTGCATAGCAGGGGAAGAAAAATTGTGCCATCTTTTAAATAGCTATCTGAAGACCCTTAAACGCTCATGTGGCATAGTGGGGATTAAAGAAATATGACCTTAATAGATATTTAAATTATGAGCAAATCAAATCATGCAAGTAAATATAAATGAACCTCTAAGCTACTCCTACAATAATATAAAAATCTTCATGTTATCCATCTTAGTCCATCTTGAGTTCTTTTACCTCAAAATTTGATTGAACTTGAGTTATGCAATGTAAATCCCATATAACTACTATGCATATTCATCAAATCATTACATATGGAATACTTAGCACACAAATTAGAACATCCAATCATATGTTTATTATTATCAAAATCTCTAGAATAGGTCATGAGGTAGATAATATCAACACCATTGATATTTTCTTGAGATTGATTAACCTGTACGAAATAATAGGCGGATGGGCTTTCTTTAAATTACCTTGATTTTGAGTTAGCCTCAATTAAATCACGTTATTCGCTAATTAGGAGTTATAAAGAGTTATTATTATACTAATATGTAAGGAGTGACAACTCAATTTACTGAGTCAATGATTATTAATAACTAACTTATTACTAGAAAAACACTACTTTAGGCGATAAGCCTATTTTCTTCAACCACTCTTCAATTTCTTCTCACCCTAGCATTCCCCTTCAATTCAAAACTTCTTTATGAATTCCTAGCAAACCATAGAAACAATACTAAAACCTTTACCTTGTCCTCCTATGTGTGTCATCACTTTGTAGAAATCATTAAGGAAGATTTTGATGAAGAAGGAGCTGCTCCTGCGCCAACACCTCACAACTATCCATATGAGGAGATGATGCGAAAATTCGATTGCCAAGAGTCTTGCCTGGACTTTCATATTCAACAACAATAACAACTACTACATGAGACATACATGGCATGGTTTGGAGAATAATTATCCATAATCCAACAATAATTCTCCACAATTCACATCTAATTCTAGTCACCACCACCACCCGATCAGAAATCTTCTTTCTTTTAGATTTTCTTTGATGGAATGTACTTCTTTTTTTAAGTGTTATTATTTTCAATCCAATTTTTAGTGTCCCTCCTCTTTTTTGTGATGTCAAAAGGGGGATCATGTGTATAGTTCTATGTTTGCATTTGTTAATTTTTTTTATGTTTTTATTTTCTATATTATTTTTTTTCCTTTTTTAAATTAAAAAAAAAACTCAAAAAATAAAAAATGCAACACGTATTTTTTAAATCCATCACCTAATGAGGGGGAGCTTTGAAGTAGGGCTATTAAAACTAGATTTTGGGTCGAACCCTAATCTGACCTGACACTTTTTAAGCTAACCAAAACCCGAAACCATTTTACTAACTGATCAATTTTTCAGACCCAAACCCGACCCGCTATGGGTTTTGGTCAACCCGAACCCCACCCACTTTAGGTATGTTTTACTAAAATATTTTTATTTAATAAAATTTAATTAAACCTAAATGAAATTAAGTTAAACTTTACTTCAATTAATTTAAAATTACTAAGGTTAATTCAATTTGGTTAATATGGTTTATTATTTAATGGAAATAGAATTTACTTATTTCATAATAATCTTCAAAAACCCTCCTAAATCAATTAAAAATGTGTAAAATTAGGTTGATTTTGAGTTTTTGGCTCAACACAAACCTAACCCAATTTTACAAACAGGTCAAAATTCCTAACCTGAATCTGACCTAGTTAAGGTTCGGGTTGATTTTCAGGTCGATTTCAAGTTTTTTGGTCATGTCAAATATTGACACCCTTATTGAGGAGAAAAGAACTTCAATTTTACTATCAACCAAAAATATTTTCCATCTTTAAAAAGGATGAGATTGTTGCAATCTAATATCCCTAACTTATGATTTTGATGATAATAAATATTATTTATTGAGCTTTTATTTCTCTTAGCATGCATAGTGGATATTATATTCTATCAATGTGTACTAACACTTAAAAAAAAAAACACAGTTCAAGACTACTAAAGAATTAACCTTTGGGAGAATAGGGTGTCAACTTAAAGTGTGTAATTTTAACTTTTTTATAATATTTTATTTCTTGAGTCTAGCTACATGAGGGATTATGTAATTGGTAACCATGAACACGTACACACAGGGGTGTGAGGAAAATCTAAGATAAAAAATTTCTTGAACTAATCATATTATAGGACTTATAATCATAATATATGATTAATTATTCAAAAATAGTCTTAATGACTATTTAAACCATTAATTATATTAAAGTAATCCTAATATATGATGCCTATCATACTATACGATTTGTTTTTATCTGTAAACCCTAGTCGCAAGATAAATTAAGTAAGAAATTTAAGATAATTTTTGAACTAATTGTATTGTATGATCCAAATTATATTATATCAAATTCTAAAATCTTACTTTAATTATCCCTCACAACTAGCCAATCAAATCATGGCTTAATTTATGATAATAGATGATATTATATGATCTTCATCGTACCATATAATTGATAGAGACAAACTTTTGGTCATCCCAAATATTGTACCAAATGAAACCATGATTATTGAACTAATTATGTTGTACAATATTTATGTAATACTGGATGACCTATCAGAAATCAATTGACTGTATTGTATGATAAGAATAGTATAGGCCAATTGATAGAGATAAATTTTAATCGTCCCATGGATCATTCTGTATGAATACATAGAAATTAAATAGATCATACTGGATGACCTCAAAATCATACTGTATAATATATTTGCATAATTTAAATAGTTTGAATGAACGCTATTTGCATCGTACTTGATGGGTCTAATTTTTGAATTGTTCATATTGTACAAACTAAAATTATACTATATAAACTGAGATGAGACAACTTGAATTTTTAGGGTTTTTTTGAAGACCAATACTTTAGTAATGTTTCAATTATCTCTTAGAAAAAGAGATAAGAGTCTTGTGTCTAAGAAGGAACACTGAGAGAGAAGCTTTTGAGATATATTCAGCCTTTTAGAGGAAGGAGAAGGTGAGATTGAGCTTGAGGGAGTAGTAGTGTAAGGGATCACATAGTTACTCTAAGATAGCTAAGCACCTTTGCTCCTCCCATGGAATAATGAGTCCTTGAAGTATTCTCTTAGGAGGGAGGCTTCAAAGTCAAGTCCTCGTGGTTCTCTACCTTCTCCATGAGGGTGAAAAAGGAGTTCGGTTTTCTTTCTTCACCAAGAGAAGAAAAAGGAGTTGATTGCTCTGCCTTCTCTAGGAGGGAGAAGAAGATTAGAGCTTCACTGCCATCACTAGGAGGGTGACATACCTTTCAGCACTACTCCATATCAGGATAGGTGGAAGGGATTGTGTAAGGGCTTCTCTACCTTGTTATGGGGGCAAAAGGAGTGTTACTTTATTTTAGTATAATATTTGGAGCGGAGAACTCCAGTGAGTGGACGTCAGTCACAGTTTACTGAACCACTATAAAATCTTTTGGTGTGCTTTTTTCCTTTTAGCATTTATTTTCTTTGTGTAATTCTTATTTTTATCTACAAGCTAAACTTATTGATCTAATATTTATGATTAACTGCACTTACTTTAGATTGGGCTTGCATTAAAAAAATTTGTATGTATTAAAAAAAAAATATCTCTTTTAAAATTATCAATTGCTTCCACACTATTTTAAGTTATCAGCTAGATTTAGTTTACAAATTATTTTTGTAGCAAAAAACACAAAATCAATATTTTTTAAATTACCAATTCACCCCCCCCCCCCCCCCCCCCCCCCCCCCACCCCCCCTCTTGGTACACCTCAGGCTAGTTAATTTAGGCTTCATAACCTCCTCAAACTTTTAGTAAAGACATGTATAAAAAGAATTAGCATATAATATAAAATGTGTAGAGTAGTTATGTAATTACCTAATGCTTCCAATGCAGTCCTTAAAGAGCCTAAGTGCACAAACAGAATAATGAAATGCATGACTTCCATAGTGCTAAAATTAAACATACAAATATAGAGTGCTCTCCAAGCAAAGCACCCAGCAAGTAAATCCAACCACCGACATAACCTAGGCTAGAGTATGTTATATCTTAGTAAACCATCTATGTGTGTGAAAGAAGATGTGTGATATTGGTATTTCCTATAGGATTTTAATTTTTAGGTTACCTGAATTAAGGAGGTTAAATTATTAAAGGCCAAAAGGAACTTTAGTGGAAGTTTGCCTTACACTTATTTAAATTTTACTATTTGTATTTTAAATATTAGATTTCATTATTTAATTTTAAAAAATTTGTAACTTAGTAAACATCAAAGTGCAGAAGCCACCAACCCCCAAGGTTAGATGGTTGCATAAAGCCTTTTAAAGTTTTATGAATTATTTATCAAGGGATGTAAAATTGACCCATCAATCCAATACACATACCCTCTAATTGGAGTGAAGCAAGATGTATAGGATCAAATGATTTATTAATGAATTGAAGAACCCCCAATTCAATGTGTTAGTGCCTTCCTGAAATGAGTTATCCATAACACAAAGGAGCCTTTTGGTTATTTAAAATACATTAAAGGCCTTAAAATCAAATGCTAAAAGGCCCACCAAATAAAAATCATAATAACCTTTGTTCATTTCACCTTATTTATATTTTATTTCTAAATGAATTTATCTAATTAATATTTAATCAAGTGTAAATTATTAATTAAAATTTAATCAAATTTGGATTTTATTTTTCAATGATTGTAGAGGTTAATTAGAGTTGATTAAAGGTAAGTTTATATTTTTAGGTATTTTATATGATTTATTATGAATTTTGAAAATAGGGGCTAATTTTTATTAATTTAGTTTTATGGTCAAATCAATTCAAATCAATGTGAAATTTATTCCTACGGTGTATAATGTTACTAAGTTTATATGTTTGAAGTTTTGCCTTTATTAGCTATATGTATGAATTTCTAAAATTTTCCTAAGTTCCCTAAACATAAGCCTTAATATTTTTCCTTAAGTGTGATTAGTGTTTGGATGGTTTACAAATCATTTCCACTAACCCTTGTATATGTACACAATCACACCATTTCAATTATGTGTCCTAAATATAAGATGATTAGGTTTATCAAATTTCTAAATATTTAGGTTAAATCAAGACCCAAATATTTAGGAATTCAATTACTAGATGATCATGCATCAAATATACTTAAGAAATCTATAATATGCCAATAATGCATCAAACTTCCACCGAGCCAAGTTTAAACACAAGTTATTGAGTATGTAAATATCAATTAAGGAAAGTTTGGAAACCATAGTAGTGCAATTTCTCTTTATATACTCCATCAACCTAATTCTTTTATTTTTCCTTAGTAAGGATATGTTTAATGATTCCACGGAGTATTTCAAGGCTTGAAATGGATTCAAAATGAAATTGTAGTAAATTTTCAAAGTTAAAAGTCAAATCATGACTTTAAGTTTGAAAAATTAATTTTAATTAAATTAAAACTCAAATGGGGTTGAAATACTTATGGAATATCCAAAATATGCTTAAAAATCATCGCCACCAAGTTTTAGCTTAAAGATATTAATATTTAAATAATTATTAATAAAAATGGTGAACAGTATAATTGAAATTATACATTATATAATCATTGTATTTATTTAATTTTAATTTTACATGAAAGTAAGGATTATTATGAATCCATAGCCTTTTAATTCATTAAAATCCATTAAGAAATAGAATTTATAGACTTATTTGAAGTTTTAAATTTGATTTTATAATTTAAAATCTAGGTTTCATATTAATATAAAGCTAGTGGAACATTAATTACCAATGATTGTGCCTCCAAAAATAATTGTTACTTAATGAAAATGGCGGTGCAGCTTTTAATGCCACATGATTCCACTTAAACCTATCAACGCTCGAAAATAACCATCTGATCAATCACTATTTTGAATAAATGGACATGATGTCATTAGATGGAGATCAAAACAACTAGGTGGCTTGTGTGGTTAGGACATAAACTTGAATGATAATATTTGAGCCTTTGATTATATGATCAACGTGTTGATATATTTATCTACCTCATAACCTATTCTAGAGATTCTGAAGATAATAAATATATGCTTGGATGTTCAAATTTATGTGTTAAGTATTTTAGGTGTAATGATTTGATGCATATGTATGATATTTACTGATGTGAAATTTACATTACACAACTCAAGTTCAATCAGAATTTGAGCTGAAAGAGCTCAAGATGGAATGCTTAAAGATTTTTATATTAACATAGGAGTATGTTAGAGATCCATTAATATTTACTTGCATGATTTGATTTGCTCACAAATTAAATATCTATTAAAATGATTTAAATATTATTAAATAAGGATAATAAGCATGATTTAGAAATCTATAACATTCCTTTATTAAGTAAATTTTATAAGCTTCATTGTTATTAATTATGGAAATATAATTAATAAAGAAAATTAAATATAATAAATAAGCTTTTGTAATAAAAATTTATTACATATTCATTTTGAGTTAAACTTGTTTCATATAAATTTATTGATTTCTAATTAATTTTATTTAAATTACATCATGTTATTGTATGAATATTTAAATACATGAAAATATGCAAAAAAAAAAAAAACATGAAAATATGCATCAGTTTTTTTTTCTTCTGAATATTATATTGTTTTGATGGAAACTTGGTTTACTTTTAATTTCATTATATTGGTTGGATTCAGTAGATAGATTTTGATAGGTATATTTAATATTTGGAGCTATATTGAATTTATAAAGCATTTCTAAACATTATTTGATTTTAATATAATTTATTGGGTATTCATTTTTGCGTTAATTTGAATGTATATGAAAACTTTTTAACTTTCCCTTGTTACTAGCCATTTTATAGCTATTTGAAACTTAAATTTATAAAATATAAATGAATTATTGATCAAATATAATATTATTAGTTGATAAATTAATATTAGATTAATAGTTGTATTCAAATTTTGGTTTTACTTATCATTTCTCTTTAAATACCCCTCATCCTCTTCATGCAAGGGCTGCAAAAAGCAAAAATTCCAGAAATTCTTCCATTCTTCTTTTCTTACTTACATGCTAAATATTGAGTGAAGAAACTTTGATTTTCATGCCAAGAGCTATTTTATTTGCGAGATCAAACTCTTGGTTGGAAAGATTCAACACACTAAATCATGTAACATCTATTGGAGTTCTTGAGTTTGCTTTCTTTTTCTAAATATTTACTTACTATTATTTTAGTTTTTCACCATATATTTTTCTTTAAAATATTTATTATTTTATGAAATACTAGTTGAGAATGTAATATTAAGTTTTCTATGTTACATTTTTTAAATCTATAAAGTTAGCAAAGCAAGTATTTTTTTTACATGGCATAAATTTTTATTTAAAATCTAATTCATTTTTTTTTATTTTAAGAGTTAAAGTTTAAATCAGCAAGAAAAATATTTTTATTTCAAATATTATTCATATTTTTATCAAAATATAAATCTATCTTAAAGTGAACAAAATTTATATTCCATTGGCAAGTAGTGAGGTTGTTAAAATCAAATTGGAAGTTTTTTTTTTTTTTTTAAGAAATGCAATTATAGCATTAAAAGGAAAAAGAAAACAACCTAATACGAAGTAAAATGAAAAAAACTAATGGTTCCTTGATAAACAAGGAACCTTATTAAAAGCATATTTGTTAAAACAAACTTATTATAATTGAAATGAGACCCAGTATTTCCCATTGTAAAACCCTTGAGATGTAAGGGATACCAAAGTATTAAACAACCCGAAGGTTGATTAGTATCCCAGAGTTCCCAATTAGTTAAAAATAAGACCTAGTACCGATCCCATAAGTAATTAGAATAAGTTTAATTAACAAATAAAAATCTAAAAGAAAAAAGAAGCTACAAAAGATAATAAGAAGGAAAATACAATTTATCACTCACATCCACAAAACACCCAAGAATACTATAAAAAGGTATTTCAGGTGCCTTTTCCAACTTTTAAAGTCGTAATCCAAAGCTAGTATTTTGACATACTTTGATCAATAGCTCCATCCTCGAGTATCTTTCCCCTTTGTTTATTGCAAAGAGAAAACCAGCAAGCATATTAATGAGTTAAGTGAGAAGAACCTCTCATATAGTTCTTCATTCTGAGATCAGTCATAGGTAGATCTTTCACCGGTCCTAAGGCTTGTAGTTCTTTGAACAATTTATGCTTAGAACTAGAAGAGCCATTCTCCTTGATAGATTCAGTTATTCCCTTCATTAATACAACCTTTTTAAAATTTAAACTAATCTCAGAAGGAGGAGTAAAATATTTCCCCAAAAATTCCTCTCGTTCCATCAATAGTAGCTTCCATTTCAATAGTTCTCATTGCAATATTTGAGGGTTAAACAGAATTCGGTTCATCAACAACCTTTGACTCAGTCATGAAAACAGCTGAAGGAAAAGCCGGTTCAACAACCAATTCTGTTTCAGAATTAATAGCATCCTCTTCTTCATCCAGTATTTGTGTAAGTATGAATTCAAAATTTGAATTTTGAGCTTCCAACGGTACATCAGACAAAGGATTATCCACAGAAATATCTGAAGGATATAATGGACTAGCAACAAAAACATTTTCAGAACTAACAACATTATCTTCTACATCTAGCTTTTGTGTAAGACTGAATTCAATTTTTGAATTTTGAACTACCAACGGCTCAACAACCAAATCTAACTCAGCATTAACAGCTTCCTCTTCTCCTCCCACAAATCTGGCATTTTTGACAATCTGGCAATCAACATCCTTAATACAATTTTTAACAAAGTTAGCTTTGTTAAAACCTTCAACTGAATCTGCCTTCAATTCATCATTGTTATCAAGAGATAACACAATATGTTTATTGGAAAGTAGAATATCTGAAGTATTATCTACAACAGGACTTCTACCCGAGTTCTTCTTAACTGAATAATCCTGGGAATCAAATTGCTTCTTCTCAAATTTTTTTGGTTTTTTTTATTTTTAAACTTCACATGCATCCAAGGACCATACGAATTATCATCAACTTGAACTGAACCTTTCAGGATTTCTTTAACAAACAGATTCTTATCATGAGAGACATTTGGACAAACGGTATCTTTATGTCCAATTCTCCCACATTTGAAACAAAGATTTGATAAATTTTCATATTCAAACTTTTGAAAAAATCTACCATGAAGACCTTCAACCCAAATACCATAAGGGAGTTTAGAATTCAAATTAATCCGATCGCAAGCTCCAGCAAATTCCCTTCTCCCCCATCTAAACATGTAGCCATCCAATAATAAAGGAGTCCCAATTCTAGTAATACTTGTTTCATCTTAGCAATGTAAAGTCAAATTAGGAAGACAGATCCAAATAGGAGAAGAAATCTCATCCATGGAAGTAGGAGAGAAGTTAGGAGACCATCTGTCTAAACCAATGATGAAGCCCCCTACATACCAAGGACCTCCATTAAGTACTTCCTCCATTTCTTCATGTGACTGAAAGCAACATATAAGCCATTCTTAACCAAGCAAAGTTATATGAAATCATCCAAATTTCATCCATTGCCTCCTTAATTCAATTGCACAACTTGAAAAAGGAAGGTTTTTACAAAGAACATTCATAACCAATGAATTACTCAAAACTTGAACATTAGATTTTTCATTTTCCATGTCAAGTTTGACAACATTTGCATCTTCATTTTCATCATGAACTCCATTCAAATTTATTTTAATGTGTGGTTTTTTTATCCACACATTAGAATTATCCAATCTAGATGAAGAAATTGGATTTTTGAGATTAATATTACCATTTTCAACACCCTTATCTTTCTTCAACAATTATTATTTTTACAACCAGATGAAGAAGCCTCCTTATCATTTGATCCAGGAATAAAAACTGACATAGGTGAATTTGGCTTATTATCCCAAATCAAAATTACTTCTTTTCCTTTACCTGTCTCCGGCAAAGGCTTTTTCTTAGAGACCAAACCTCCCTCTCTGATTACCAGAGGAGAGTTCAAAGCACAAAAATTGTGAGGGAAGTTGTGATTGAATGAGAATCTACCTTTTGAAATTTTTGTCATTTTATTGCATGATAATTTGAGCTTGTATTATTTATATCAAATTATATTTTCCTTTTCTTGAACTAAGCCATTTAGCTTAGTGAAGTTTAAATTATAATTAGATTGGGTTATACTCGCCCGTATAAGAGAGTACTTAGGTTGTAAACAACTTCTTTGGTAAAAAGAAGTGAGGTTTGCAAGGTAAACTTGAGATTAGTGAATTCTAGCCTGAGAGTTGGCTAGCAAGGATGTAGGTCTAATAGGAATCCAGGTCAAACCACATAAAAATATTGTGCCTCTTATTTTCATTTATTGTATCAATTTTTGTTTATCATTTTCATAAAAATTGTGTGATTACTTATTCTTTACAAAATATCTTTAAACCTATTTTAATTTCCTTCTTTTAATAAAAATTTAAAAAACCCCAATTCGTCGCCCTCTTGGGGTGCCATAGTCATTCAACATAATGACCCATATTTTGTACAGTTCAAATATTATTATCTAATTAAAACCTAATTGATGAAGATCAAACACTTAAACAACTGGATCATACTTTATGAAATTCAAATAGAGCTTTAATAGGAAGAAATGAACAATGAGGATGTGATTTGGTGGCCTAAAATGAGAAATTCATAGAGCTATTTAAATGGAAAGAATTTTAGATAGGGTTTCAATTTTACCTCAATTTAATGAATCTTAGATGGTGTACTTGGGCTTGATTTACTGTTATGACTCCTAGCACGATTCTCCTGATGAATTTAAAGGCTGAAATGGGCTGGATGATGAGCTATAATGTTTAAATTGATTTTGAAAGGTGGATAGAATCCTTCCTCTAGTAGCATGCAAATATTAGGGACTTCCTTTGGGATTACAAAGGAGGTTTTGGAGAGCCCAAATTAAATAGAAGCCACAACCAAAAGGGAGGAAGAAAGTGTAAATGCTAGAATAAGTAATTTTTCCCACTAAACCCAATTCAAACCCTAAGGTGTTATTGAATGGCTAGGATTAGGTTTGAAGCAATCTTGGATGAGCGACATATGTCTTTCAGTTGGTTAGAGGCAAAATAAGGACCTGAAGCAAGGATAGTGAGCTGGAAAGCAATTTTTGTCCTTATATGACCACTTGGGATGATTTGTTTTCTTAGGGCTAAACCAAGACATAGGATCCATTTAAGAGATGTTTAGGAATGCTCTAGAAGAGCTCTAAACAAATGGAATAAGTTTGCATGAAATGGAATAAGGTATTTGCTATGATTTGACCATTTAGAGGTTGTTTGACTATTTGTTGACTATTTGATCAGTATGTAGGTCAAAACTTACCGAGGTCGAACTTAGGGGGTACAGTTGTTGGTGAGGTGGCTTGGAAAAAGTTTAGAGAAAAACTTTAGAGTTTACATGAGTGAATGTGTATGTATGTGAGTTTGACTAAATTTTTTTAGTTACTTGGTCAAACTCATTATGATTTTACTCACTAACAATTTGGATACGTTTATAACATGAAATGAATGATTTTTGTGTGGTTAGGAGGTTTGATTGGATTACATGTAGTCGCTTGACCCAAATAGCTCTAGTTTGACCCAATCCAAGCTCCATTACCAAGTGAACTATTTGAAAGGTCAAGGCATCCATTCATGCTCAATTTACTAGGAGTTATTTTTGTAGAAGTCTGGGAGGTGAACGGGAGTTTGATTATTGATTATAGATTTAATTGATTACTCATAAAGTGTTTGATTTTTGGTTGTATGATAGATTTTTGGTTGATTGATTGATTATATAGTAGATTTTATGCTTGATTAAATGTGATTGAATGATTAATGATTTGAGGCTGATTAATTTTAAACCAAAAAGCCATAGATCAAGTGGTTGTAAGTTTGATGATTGATAATCAGATGATTTCCAATCATAGAATTGAAAATCAAGTGTTGTAGTTTAAGATGGCCTCATACAAAAATGAAGGCAAAATAAAAATTTATATAATTATTATTTACAATAATTTTGATAATATGATATTCCAATTTTGATGTGCGACATCTTAAAATGTGCAACACTCGGGTGTCCAAACAAACTACATGACCTTTTGAGTCAATCTTATCAAAAGAATCGTAATCCATGAAAAGCCTTTCAAACTTTTTATAAGAACTAGCCAAGCCCAAAAAACTACGAACCATTATCACAGACAATGGCCTTGGCTAATTTACCACACCCAGCACTTTTTAGGGATCCCTGTTATTCCTTCCTTACTCACTACGTGCCCCAAAAATGATATACAAGTTAACTAAAAATCACATTTAAAAAATTTAGCATTCAAATTTTTTTCTCTAAAGATCTCTAAAGTCAATATTAAATGAACTACGTCATCTTCTTCTATCTTTGAATACACCATAATATTATCATTAATAAATAAATGATAAACTAATCTAGATAATTTTTTAATACTTTATGCATCAAGTTCATAAATATAGTTGGTGGATTTTTCACACCAAATGGTATCATTAGAAACTCATACTGTCTAACCTAGTACTCAAGGCTGTCTTCACCACATTCTTAGCTCTCACCATCAATTGATGATAAACAAATTGCAAATCAGTCTTGGAAAATATGGCTACACTCTCAAATTGATCAAACAAATCATCCATTTTGGGATGCAAATGCTTATTCTTCATGTTTACTTTGTTCAGCTCTCAATAATCAATATACATTTTTCAAAGGTCCATTTTTTTATTTACAAATAATACAAAATCTCCCCTTAGGGATCCATTTGGCATTATAAAGCCCTTATCTAGCACCTCCTTAAATTGAATTTTCAGCTCCTATAGTTCTCTCGGAGCCATTCTATAAGAGGTCTTCACTATTGGGGATATACCCTACATCACTTCTATATAGAATTTAACTTCTTTATATGAAGGGTATCTTGCCTCTTCTTCAAGGAAGACATAAAGAAACTCCTTTAATACTATGACATCCACAATACCTTTAACAGATTTGCTTGAATCTCTTACATAAGCTAAGAAAATAGTATTCGCTTTCCTTTAGGCCTTATTAACTGGCAGCATAAAAACCAAAGATAATAAAATACTTCTAGCATCTTGGAAGTATAATACCTCCCCTTCCACACACACCCACTTGCTCTATAATAAAATTAATCTAGGTCGCATACCTACTCAGCCAATCCATACTCACAATTAAATAAAATTCTTTCAGAGGAAAACAATCATTTTTGATTATAAATTCTCATTTGAAATTTTAATTTCACTTTCATAACTCGCTAGCAATCAAATAATCACCAGTGAGAAATAAAATAAATAAATGAAATGGAAAAAAATAATAACATTACCAAATATCTAACATGAACAAAAAGAAATGAGTAATGGCTCTAGAATCAAATAAAATATGACAGTATAGTGCAAAAATAAATTTCATACCTTTCACCACATCCGATACCTCCTTAGCCTCCTACTAAGTCAAACTGTACTCTAGGATGCACTAGAGTTGCATTGGCTACTACATTAGACTCCCTTGAAACTCCTCCTACTGATATAGTTCACTGCCTATATCATGACCCAACTTGATATGACCAGATCATGGCAGAATATAGAAACTGACTCCAAGATCCAGTTGGAGAATTACTAAAATACTAAACTTCCAATTTATATACATCAAAGAATGAATGAATATAAAATAAAGTGAAAGACTATATCTCAAAATTTATTTTTTTTATTATATCATCTAAAATATATATACAATTAGATATACATGTACAACAGCACTTGGCAAATAACAAATAGGATAAAATGAAAGTCAAGCTTATAAAAGAATAAACTAACCTAAACATACCTACAACATAGATATGAGCCTACTATCAAACTACTCAACATACTCCTTTCATTTTTCCTGACCTAAAAATGGAAGCAAAAGAAGAAGTGAGCCAACACGGTCCAGTAGACTATCATAACCTAAAATAGAAGTCAATAACTCGAACCAAAGAGCTAAAATTATGGAAATAAATAAACTAAATATCATATGAAAAATACTAATACTAAAATTATACATAAACTGATTGAAATATAAACTTATGTCTTAGAGTAATTATCAAAATAGCCCTCATGCTCAAATAATACCTAACAGAACTTCTTATGCCTCCCAAACCACCTTTGCACTGGTATTTGAATACATAACATAGTGCAAATAGCACCTAACATAATTGATAATGTGCCATTGGCACCAGAATTTGAATATATAACATAGTGCAGATAATACATAATAAAATTCATAATGTATCCTTAGTACCAGAACCTGAATATATAACATAGTGCACATAATACTTAATAAAATTCATAACGTATCCTTAGCACCAGAATCTGAATACATAACATAGTTGACAAAGCACCTAATAGTTTTCATATCGTGAAAATAGCACCTGAATATGGCTTTTAGCCACAAGATATGCCTTATCATCAATTGAATAGAACTTCTAGAACTTATATTTTTTTAACACAAAACCTCCTTGCCCACCTTATTTCATCCAAAAAAGTACAGTAAAGTTCATACTCAAATCATTAAAAAAATTAAAGTATAACTAATCATTTTTCGTAATTTCACCAGAGGTTAGAATGGTAAATAATAGGAATGCTACTGAGCAAAAAATTCATATTTTCATAAATTAACCAAATATTAGAGATTATGTAAAATATCATTTTAAGACTTTAAACAACATCACTATTTTTTAGAGTCCTAATTATTTTCTATTTAATAAAATTCACATAAATTCAAAAAATCCCTTTATAAATTTTTTTGAAAATATTTAAAATGTTCGAAATTTCAATCTATATAGCATACAAAAATTGATGAAGTGAACATTTTACTAATGCAAAGTTATAATTATTTCTGATAATGAAAATATAAATTTTATCTAAAAATATTGGATTGATAAAAAACTTAGATAAAAAAAATATAACTTACATCAATCCACATAATTTTCCCAATGGGGCTGACGCTAAAAATGACTTGAAGCTGCTCAAATTAAAGTTTCTCTGACTAAAAACCCTCTTCTTCTCTATCTTCCAGTGGTTGTCAAAACATTTAAATGAGTTTAAATGTGGGATTTGGATATTTTAATATTAAAGTTTACTATAGCGCTACAGCACCACATTGCATGAAACATGATGCTCTCTACAAATTTTATTGTAGTCCCTCCCACACCACGCACTAGAGAATTGAATTAAATGCACATATTCCTAAGACTACAACACCAGAGTGCCAAAAACAATATGTCGGGGCACTCCAAAGAAAATTCCAAATTTTTTTAATATGCATTAAACCTCTGAAATCCCCTACATAACACATGTAGACATTTTCATACACCAAAGTACTTCCAAGCAAATGCAAATAAGTTTAGATGCAAAATTTTAATAATTTACTTAACTCCTGATTAGGTCAACTTGGTCTAAACAATACTCTAATCTTGGAGGTCTCATAGTCAGCTTCTAAATCTTCCACCACTATGGGAAGGATCCTTCACAAGTAATTTTAAATATGGTTGGTATTAGTTGCCCTGACTCTGACTTGTTCCAACCTCAAATCTACCCTCTAGTATCCATTATGTATACTAAGCCACCTTTTGAGCATATTGGCCACACCTAAAGCACTAACCAATAAAATGATACATCAACTTGTATGCCTTCTTCTGCAAAAATTTATAGATATAGGAGACCTATTGATAGGTTTCATGTAACACCCTAGGATCTAATGGAAAGATTTGACTTTCTTAAACCTATAATTAATTAACTCATCACTCGATAATAACTAGAGGTACTAAATTTCCCAAAACATAAAAGAAGTGTAATCAATTTTATATTTCATCAAAATATAATTACAAAAATCCATATTGACATGTATATACATAAAAATAATAAATTTTGATTACAAAATCAATACCTTATGTCAAAGATTAGAGAATCCTTGTCTAGACCTTATCTACTCTATCAAACCCTTTTCTTTGACTAAAGAATATGTTACAAATCTTGGCTTGCGTATAGTGATTTTGATGATAACAAATATTTTTGTATGTTTACTACTCCTATTATTGCATATCTACTTGGTTTGCCCTGCTCACTAACCTTTTTGGTCTACAAGTTCACTTGTGGCTCCAATTAACTCAAGATCGGGTAGACAGTAGTTGAGTATGTCTGTAATTTAAATTTCAATGTACTTTTTATCTTTCTTGAGTCAAGTCATGTATCTGGTGGATCCCAAGCTAAGTAACAGTGCACACACACATTTAGGGGGAGTGAGTTAGAGAAGATTTTATTTTTTTACCCAATAATTTATGATGATCTCAATCATACTGGATGACAAGCTAAAAACAAAAACCTTAATTACGACATTCCTAGAAATTGAGATTGCTTAAATAATTATACTGGACGATTCAAGATCGTACAGGATGAATAGTTCAGATTGTAAAAAATAGTCTCCAATAATAATTTAGGTAATATTTTAATTTTCAAGTTTTATTGTAATCATATAGGATGATATGCATCATCCTAGATGATTTATGACAATCATGCCTAAATTAATTCGGTGATTAGGGGAATAATTATGGTTATATTATACGATCATATCATATAGGATGATCTACTTAGATTATATTGGATGATCTTGTGTATTTCATAGGATGATCACCTATCATCCAAAATGAAATACATAGTTTTCTTCTAATCATCCAGGAGATTGTACTGGATATTCTGAGGGGTTGCGAGATAATATGTAGATCGCCACCCATCATCACATGTCATACTGGACGATCACTATAGTATTTAAAATAATTATCTTGGAAGATCTAAGAATCATTTTAGATGATTTGTACAAATACTTTAACTGATTTTATAGGGTAAAGTTGATCATACTGGCTGAAAGAATTATTTTGTACTAATCATATAGGACCATCTATCGATCATACTAGGTGATCTTTTATGGCAAGTTAAACATTAGGGCTTCTTTTAAGGCTCTCTATTTAATCTCTATCATTATCTCTTAAGATAAGTTTTTACTGTAGAGTTGATATGAGAGAGCTTAGATAATGAAGAGAGAGGGCTTAGGAGAGAGAGAAATCATTATGAGGGGGAGTTGTGAGGGATTCACAATGGTTGCTTCAAGAAAGGTTTCCATCATCTTCTTCAAGTTGCTTTTCTGGTTCCTTGGTGGCTCTGTGAAAGATCTTTATCAACTATAGATCTAGGTTCTTTGCCTTCACCTAGAAGGTGAAAAAGGATTCCAAGATTCTTTTCCTACTCCTTGAGGGAGTAAAAGGATTTCAAGGTTCTCTACCTATTCTAGGAGGGTGTAAAGGGATTCTGAGGTTCTCTACCTACTCTAGGAGGGAGTAAAAGGGTTCAAGGTACTCTACCTCATCGGGTCGGTGGAAATATTTTGTAAAGGCTTATCAGCCTTATTTTGGGAGTAAAAAGAGAGACACTACTTTTAGTGCAATACCTGAAAAGAAGGTTTTCGGGGAGTGAACATAGTACAAGTTGATCGAACCACTATAAATTTGGTGTGTTCTTTTTATTTTCTTTTTTGCATTTAATTTATGCATTATTCTGTGATTTATTTTGAGGTCAAAATTTCTGAGTTTTATTGTTGAGAAATTAGTGTTGTGTGTGCATAAATTATTTATTCTAAAATATTCCAAAAAGATTTTCTTTTTCCATCAAAAATAAATTTTAAATAACCAAATCTGAAATTACTAATTGACAAGAGGGGGGGGGGGAATTGTGATTTTCTTTTTCTCAATATAAAGTAACCCTAAGCAGGAGTTCTAATCTTTTTATTATTTTTGAAATTTTACAACAAAACAAACAAATTTTCTTCCACGAATTTCATTACGCAATAATTATAAAAATTAAATGCAAGTAAAAATAAATGACGATAAGGAAAAAACACACCAAGAATTTTTATAGTGGTTCGGTCAAAATATGACATACGTCCATTCCCTGGAGTCCTCCGCTCTGGGATTTTCACTATCAAAAATAGTTCTCCTTTTGCCCCCCTCGCCAAGGCGGAGAAGCCATTACAAACCTCCCTTTCACCAACCCGACGTGGCGGAGTGCCAAACTATGTTTTCGCCCTTCTGGCGACGGCAGAGAACCTTCTCATTTTTCTCCCTCCTAGAGAAGGTAGAGAACCTCGAGGTCACGGATGTAGACGAGCTTTTCCCTTGGAGATCCTCCCTCAAATTCTCTTAGAGCCATAGGAGGAGCAAGATGCAACAAGTACGGAGAAACCGTGTGATCTCCCTCACACATCTTCTCCCTCACAACGCTCACCTTCTCCTTCCTCTCTCAACCCTAAAGAACTTCTCTAGAGCTCTCTCCCTTGGATTCCCTCTCTAACCACATTCACCCCCTCTGTGATTCTTACTGAAAAAAGGACTTGATTGACATCTAAAAATGGCTCAAAAAAACCCTCTGATTTCAAAATTAGTCGTTACTGTTCGTACATTACGATTAAACATCGTACAGTACGATCTTTAAAAACAGACGTCGTCCTGGTACGAAGATGTACGAACAGTTCAAAAACAATTCGTACTGTCCGATATAATATCGTACGGTACGATCCACAAAATACTAATCGTACAGGACGATGATCTGGATGATCATATGTCGTCTCTGTTCATCGTATGGTACGATTACTATCGTACAGTACGATGTGACAAAAACTAAGAGATCATCCAGGACTTGCATGTGAAATTTTGTGGAAGAAAAATTGCATAAAAAATTTGTTATAAAATTTCAAAAACAACAACAAAATTTAGAACTCTTGTTTAGGGTTATTTTTATTAAGAAAAAGATTTTTACAATTCACCCCCCCTCTTGTCGTTTAGTAATTTCACTCATCACTCAACTTCTTTCAAACTCCTACTCTCTAAGCCTTCCTGTTCAATGATTAGTGGAATCAATGAGGCAGAATGACTCAGGGGAGCTCCTCCTCTCATAGTTTTGGTGATCATTTCCTCTTCGCCAGGGATAAAGAAGCCGACTACAAATACAATGAGGCCAAAATCACTTTGTCTTGAATGTTAAATCAAACCGCTCTTAAATTCGAGGTGATAAACCTCTTTGCCTCCACTACTCTCCAATTTCTCTTTACACTAACATTTCCCTACAATTATGAACTTCTTTATGAATTCTTTACAAATCTTAAGATAGATCTGGAAATCTCTATCATGACTTATTTTGTTTGGCATCAAAATGTAGAAATCACCAAAGCTGATTTAGAAGAACATTTAGAACATTCTACCCAAAGACCTCGTCCTCAATCCTTGTTCTCAAATGATTTTGATTGAACTTTTGTCAATCTGCTACTTCATCCCTAGGTATAATTGATGTGCCTTCAAGCCAACATGAACCCCTAGTCCAAACTTTAACTCAGAATGCCCGTATCATCCAACATGTCCTCAGAACATTCGTTATACCCAAAGCCGGGGATCGCGTTAACATAACTCCACTTTTGTTTATAGTCACTTGCCTAATCATATTGAATATCCAATTTGATGAATCTCAAATGATTCTAGACTATATCCATAACATGACTCACATTCAACCTCTAAGTACCTGCATTGCCTTTGGATATATCATAGGATATATCTCACAACACAAATACCAACTCACATTTACTACACCTAATAATATTCTTATTTTCTATACTAATCATATTTTACAATATTCACATCATACGGGATGACCTACTTGAAATGAACTAACCGTACAGTACGAAGATAGCAGTACATGATTATTAGTAGAGATGAATTTCAGCCGTCCCAGGAATCGTCCTATATGAATAGAGGAAATTGAACATATCGTACTGGATGATCTATGGATTGTACTATATGATGTGTTCATAAAATTTAAATAGTTTGTTTTGAACAACTATTCAAATCATACTGGATGGGACTTACTTTGAACTGATCGTACTGTACGAACCTGAATCGTACTGTACAAACATTGACAACTAACTTGAATTTTTAAGTTTTCATGAAGCATATTACAAAAGCTATGTTTTAAGTTTCTCTTGTCAATCGAGGAACGTGTGACTGAAGGAGGAACTCTGAGAGATGATCTTTTGAGAAGAAAATTTGGGTTTGAAAGAGGAAGGAGAATGTGAGCTTGAGCATTAGGAAAAAGTTGTATGAGGGGATCACAAGGTTACTCCAGGTTAGCTGCACCCTTGCTCCTCCTGTGGCCTTGGTAAGTCTTTTGGAAGCTCTCTAAGGAGAGAGAATTCTTGGTCTAATCCTTGAGGTTCTCTGCCTTCTCCGGGATAAAGGAAAAGGTGCTGAGGTTCTCTGCCTTCTCCATGAAGGAGAAAAACAAGTCAAGTTCCGCTACCATAAACGAGAGGGTGACATAGCGTCCGACACTCTGCCCCATCAAAGGTTTGATGAAAGTGAGTTTGTAAAGGTTTTTCCGCCTTACTTTAGAAGCAAAAGGAGAGTCACTTTGTTTTAGTGCAAATTATCAGAGCGGAGGACTCTGAGAAGTGGACGTAGGTCAAGGTTAACCTAACTACTATAAAAATTGCTGGTTTATTTTTTCCATTTCACACTTTTACATCTCCTGCATTTCATTTCCGTTTATAACTACTTGGAAAAAAACATTGATTGTTTCTTCATCACGTAGATCAAAGTCTCATCATAATAAACTTTAATATATATATATATATATATATATATATATATATATTAAAGTTTATTATGATGAGACTTTGATCTACGTGATGAAGAAACAATCAATGTTTTTTTCCAAGTAGTTATAAACGAAAAAAACTTGGGAATCTACAATATTGTTGGAAGAAAAGATCATGAAAGGTTGATTTGGAGATTCAAATTCAAGTTCTGTGAGTAACATCAATAATAAAGGGTAAGTTGGCGCTTAAACAATTGATGGAAAACTAAAATGAGAAATTTAGTCTAAAAAATAAGGTAAAATCATTTAAGGGTATGGTTGATTAAAGACTCATAATTTCATATTGGATGCTAGATTTTATATAATTAATAAATAATTTGATTAACATAAAAAATGTGAACAAATATATTTTTCCCTACCTAAAATGAACCTTACAACAACAACATTAGGTATTTATCCCACTATGTATGGTCGGCTACATGAATCTATTTTCTCTATTAGAGCTACTCCAACCTTTACGAATATATACTAGTAGCACATTCTGTCTCTAAGCACGAAATTAGTCATTAAGTTTATGCTTCTCTTTTAATTGCCAACATTATGTGACATAAAGCATTGGAGGTCTCACCTCCATCTTATAGAATATTCCCTTAAATTGAAAGGTGCTTTACTTTCATACAGTAGGCCTAAAGCATTCTCCCACTTCAACCATCTAACTTGAATTCTAATAGTAATATCTTCATATATTTCACCGTCACTTTGAACGATGGACCCTAGATATCTAAAATGTGTACTCTTATTAATGACTTGATTACCCAAAGTCACAATCCCTCTACTAGATCTATTACTAATAAAAATACACTTTATATTTGGTTTTATATATACTCGAGCAAAAACCTTTTGACTCTAAAATTGACATCCATAATTCAAGTTTTCCTTCAACTCCCTTTTTGATCTTGCCAACAAGAAGAATTTCTCGAGCGAAAATTATACGTAAGGGTACATCCTCTGGCAAATATCCAGTAAGAACATCCAAGACTAAGCAAAAAGTTGATGGGCTTAAAGCTGATCCTTAATATAATCCAATTGAAATAAGAAAATACCTAATCAAACCACCTTATGTTTGAACACAAGTAACAACTCCTACATGCATATCCACAATGACTTGAATATAAGCATTATTAACTCCTTTCATTTCTAGAACTCTCCATAGTACTTATGTTCGAACTTTATCATATGTTTTCACTAAATCAAGATATTATATATATATATATCCTCCTTATTCTTTCTATACTTCTCCATCAAACCTCTCAACAAATGTATAGCTTTTCCCGACTTGAATCCAAATTGATTTTGCAAAACATTCGTATCACATCATAACCTATTCTCAATAACTCTCTAATAGTTTTAATGTATGATAGATTAACTTAATTCTTCTATAATTAATGCACTCTTATGCATTATATTTACACTTAAAGGTAGGAATCAACACACTCCTCCACTCATATGAAATTTTTTTAGTCTTTAAAATAACATGGAAATGTTTCATAAGCCGAGAAATTCCTTCATATACTAAGCATTTCCACAACTTTATTGGAATATGTTAGGCCTAAGGGGCAGACATCAGAGGGGGACGGAAGCCTTAGTGGGGCCCAAGGCTTAATTAAACATTGTTTGGGAGGGAAAATTTAAATTAGGGGCTGTTTAGGGATTATATAATGTTCCTTTTACTTTAATTAGTCTCTCTTGCTAGGGTTTGGGGATAATCTTGAATTAGAATAAAAAAACTGAAATCTCTTGGGTACTTGGGCTCTAGTCTCTTGGCTAGAGTTCGGGAAAATTGTTTCTTCCTCTTGAATTGGAGAAAATTGTATCATTTCTTTTTTTCTTCGTTCTTTAGTTGAATCCATCATGTGTTTCTCACATTTCTACATTTTTATCAAGTTTCTGCTGCTCAATTGCTATTTTTCGTCTAAAGACAGCTGATTTTCTGCTTAGAGGTAACAAATTCCTATCAAATTGGTATTAGAGCACATCGATATAAGAGTTATTAATGGTCGGAAGGAAAGTTGAAGTGTTGGAGAGAGAAATAGGTTAACTAAAATCATATTTAGAGGAGAAACCTCTAAGTTTCAGAAGCAGCTTGCATCCATCCATCAAAAGATGGATGAAAGGTTCGCTGCCTTGGAAAACATGATGAAGAAGATGCTCAAACAAAATCCAGCGACATCAAAAGTAAAGGAGGCCACCAGTATCCATTGGAAAGGAGGAATCTGAACCCGTTTAGGGAAAGGGACAATTCGGAAGTGGAGATCCTTGAGGGAGATTATGGAATGCCTCCTCATGAACCACTTTCTAGGGAGGAGATGAGTATGGGATACAAAAGGAGGGTGCTAATTTTATGGGGAGAATAGATGATTTCTACTACGATGGTGTTGAATTTGAAAGAAGAAGAGGGAGTGTGATGAAAAGTTTGGATCGCCAGAGGGAAGATTGTGGCAACTAGGGTTCACTTACTCTTCGAGGAATGGGAGGTTATGGAGGAGTCAGGGGAAACGAGAGTGACTCGAAGGTGAGAAAGTTGAAGATACCCATCTTTGAGGGCAAGGACGGTCATGGATGGATCTACAAAGTGGAGCGTTACTTTGCTGTTAATGGGTTGATAGAGGAAGAGAAACTGATAGCAGCAGGACTATGTTTGGAAGGGAAGGAATTGGCATGTTACAAATGGCAAAACATGAGGCAACCCATTAAAAGCTGTAGGGAGTTCAAAGATTATTTACTAGGATTTTTTTGAACCAGTAGGGGATGAGATTTCTATGAGCAATTCTTTTCCCTAACACAGGAGGGGACCGTATCAGATTATTATGACATGTTCGACTATCTGGCCAGTGGAGTAGACTAGCTCTCAGAGATAGCACTAGAGGTAAAATTTATGAAGGGGCTTAAACTAGAGATCAAGGCAATAGTTAGGGTGATGAGGCCATGAGACTTGGGAGAGGCCATGGAGCTAGCACAGTTGGTGGATGACTAAAACCATCTAAAGAGGGGGCCTTAAGGGAGCAACTTGGGGGGATCATATAGGATAACAATCACCTTCTTAGCTCCCAAGGAACCTATGCTAGGGAGTCTGAAGGAAGTGCCCAAGGAGAAAGCTAAAGGAGGGGGTAATGGAGGAAAGTTTAAAAGACTGACTGAGAAGGAGATACAAGAGAAGAGGACAAAGGCATTATATTTTAGATGTGATGAGAAATACATGTCAGGGCATAGGTGTAAGGACCAAACTCTTCAGATTCTCACCGTTTGTGATGACAAGAAAGCTGAAGAGGGAGGTGAGAGGGGAGTAGAGGATGAAGAGGAGAAGTTGCACTGGATGTGAGAGAAGTCTCCCTAAACTCAGTGGTGGGATTCACCTTGAATCATACCATGAAAGTGAAGGGAGAGATAGATGATAGAGAGGTGGTGGTGTTGATAGACAGTTGGGCAACCCACAATTTCATCTCCACCTAGATAGTTGATATGTTAGAGGAGAAATTAGTTGATATAGAGGGCTATGGGGTGATGATGGGCATGGGAAAGGTGGAAATGGGTAAGGGAGTTTGTAGGGGACTAGTGTTGACCATTTAAGGGATATAGCTGAGGAAGGATTTTCTTCCTTTGGAGTTGAGAAGCACTGATGTCATTCTGAAGATAAAATGGATACAGACTTTAAGAGATATCAAGGTCAATTGGTGAATACTGAGGATAGAACTAGAGCTTGGGAGGAAGAGAATATGATTCAGGGTGATACATGGCTGTTTAAATCTGGCGTATCTCTCAAGTCTCTAATCTGGGCTATAGAGGTGGGAGGAGGATATTTGGTGGAGTTGTATCACTTAGAGGGGGTCAGACTGGAGGAGGAAGACATTCTCTCTTCAATGTAGCCACTCATACAGCATTTCAGCGAGGTTTTTCAGCCTCCCCAGGGCCTAACTCCCTAGAGGGAGCTGGAGCATACCATTACATTGAAGGAAGAGGTGTCACCGATCAGTGTTCATCCGTATCGCTATCCTCAAATTTAGAAGGATGAGATTGAGAAGCTTATCCGTGAGATTCTAGAGGGTGGGATCATCAGGCCAAGTGTGAGTCTTTTCTCTAGTCCAGTTCAACTAGTTAAGAAAAATAATGGGAGCTAGAGGTTTTGTATGGACTATAGAGCTTGAATATGGGGATAGTGCCAGATAAGTTCCCTATTCCCGTGATTGATTATCTCTTGGATGACATGTATAGGGACGTGGTGTTTTCCAAGCTGGATTTAAAATATGTGTACCATCATATCAAAATAAGAGAGGCAGACATTTCAAAGATAGCTTTCAAAATGCACAAAGGGCATTATGTGTTTTTGGTAATACCTTTTGGGATTACTAATAACTAAGATACTTTCTAGTCTTTGATGAATAGGGTGTTCTGGCACTACGTCAGGAAGTTTGTTCTGGTTTTTTTTATGCATTACAGGTGTACATCAAAATTGAGGAGCATATGGAGCACTTGAAGGTGATTTTAAGAGTTCTATAGGAGCATCACCTGAGGGCCAACCAAAATAAGTGCAGCTTCACCAAGGCTAATATGGAGTACTTGGGACATGTAGTGTCCTAGGAAGAAGTGGCGACTGACCAAACAAAATTAAGGCAATGCAAAAATAACCTCTGCCTAGGAACCTAAGGGAGTTGATAGGTTTCATAGTGCTTGCTTGTTACTATCGGAGATTTGTTAGGGGGTATAGTACTATCGCTTCGCCCTTAACCGAGCAATTGAAAAAGACAACTTCTTATGGGGAGAGGCAGTAACTCAGGCTTTTGAGAGATTGAAGAAAGCTATGACTACAGTTCCAATTTTAGCTCTTCCAAATTTTAGCCATATCTTTTTAGTGAAGACAAATGCATCCGGATATGGGTTGGGGGCAGTCCTCATGTTGAATCACAGGCCTATAGCATACTTCAGTCAAGTCTTATCCACTAGGGCTAGGCTGAAGTTGGTGCATGAGAGGCAACTGATGGTTATTATTTTAGCCATTCAGAAATGGCGCCCTTACTTGCTGGGTAGATGTATGTATCAGAGGAGCTTGAAGTAATTGTTAGGGTAAATGATTATGACCGAGGAGCATCAGAGGCCGTTATCCAAACTATTAGGCTATGATATTAAGATCATGTACATGCCTGGTTTGGAAAATAAAGCAACCAATGCCTTATCCATATATGTTGGAGAGCTTCAGGAGTTGGCTATTTCAATACCACTGATGATAGATTGAGGGGCCATTAAGGAAGAAAGTATGCAGACTGAGGAGTTGAGGAAGATTAGGGAGGACTTGATGAAAGATAAAAGTAGTCATCCATGGTACTATCTTGAGAGGGAGAGGTTGTTGCATCAAGGGAGGTTTGTGATACCATGAACTTCCATACATATTCCCCACTTACTGCAGGAGTTCCATGGCAGTATAGTTGGAGGCAATTATGGGGTACATAAGACATATAGGAGGCTAGCGGTTGAGCTTTACTAGAAGGGGATGCATAAAGATGCTGATGAGATGGTGACAAAGTGTGAAGTGTGCTATAAAAACAAATACATTATAATGGCTCCAGGAGAAGTAATACAACCCTTGGAACTTCCAAACAGAGTATGGAAGTGTCCATGGATTTCATTGATGGCCTACCATGATCGGAGGGGTACACAGTCATCATGGTGGTGGTTGACAGACTTAGTAAGTATGCACATTTTATCATCTTACAGCATCCTTACACAGTAGTGTCAGTGGCGGCAGCATTCATCAAGGAGGTGGTTAGACTGCATGGGATTTTTGAGTTGATCATGTGAGATTAAGATGAAGTTTTCCTCAGCCAATTTTGGAGGGAGCTATTCATATTTCAAGGTATTGTTCTTAAGAGAAGCACCTCCTACCATCCGCAGACAAACAGGCAAACAGAGGTGGTAAACCGAAGTTTGGAAACTTATTTGAGGTGTTTTACTGTTGAAACACTGCGGATGTGTGCAAAATGGTTAGTGTGGGTTGAGTATTTGTGCAATACTTTGTAGCATTCTACTTCTCAGATGACTCCTTTTTAAAGTGCTTTATGGAAAAGAACCCCATACTTGGTGCATTTTGGAAAAGAAAGTACACCAGTTTTTTTAATTGAGCAGTACTTAGAAGAAAGGGACAAGCTGTAATAGTTCAAGAAACATCTGTTGAGGGCAAAACAAATAATGAAAAATAGGTATATACACATCAGAGAGATATACAGTATAAAGTGGGGGAGAAAGTATTTTTAAAACTACAACCAAGATATTAGTTGCAAATAGAAGGAACGAGAAATTGGCTCTGATGTACTTTGGCCCCTACAAGATTATGGGCAAAATTGGTGCAGTAGAGTATCATTTGAAGTGACCCCCATCCTCCACCATACACTCAGTCTTCGATGTGTAGTATGGATTTGTTAGTTGCACTTACAGAGGAGGTGGAAGTAATATTGGAATAATTGGAGCTATGAGGGGTCAGATCAAATAAAAAGGGAAACAAAGAAGAAAATGTTAGGTGGAGAGACCTTCTTGAATTTGATGCTACTTGGGAACTCAATGAGAGGGTGAAAGATCAGTTTCCTTTATTTCACTTTGAGGACAATGTGAATCTTTGGAAGGGTGGTAATGTTAGACTTGAACAGGTCCAACCTGAACCAGTTCTAGTTTACACCCACCAGTCAAAAATAGAGAGGGGCGGACATCAGAGGGGTGCGAAAGCTTTGGTGGGGGTCACAAGTTAATTAAACACTATTTGGGAGAAAAAAATTTAAATAAAGAGTTGTTTAGGGATTATGTAATGTTCCTTTTTCTTTAATTAGTCTCTATTTGCTAGGGTTTGGGGATCATCTTGAATTGGAATAAAACATTTGAGATCTATTGGGTGCTTGGGTTCTAGTCACTTGGCTAGAGATTAGGAGAGTCGTTTCTTCCTCTCGAATTGAAAAAACTTGTATTGTTGATGTTTTTCTTCGTTCTTTAGTGGAATCCACTTTAGTGGAATCCATCGTGTATCTCAGATTTCTACAGTTTTTCTCAAGTTGCTTCTACTCAATTGTTGTTTTTCATATGAAGACAACAAATTTTCTTCTTGGATGTAAAAATTTCCTATCAGAATACCATCAGGTACAACTTCTCCACACTTCATTTTCTTTAAAGCTTCTCTAACTTCGATTTTATTAATATGGTGATAAAAACAAAAATCTTTATTTTTATTTAGGATTCTACAGTCACTAAAGTAAATCATATTCTCATAATCCTCATTGAAAAATTTATCAAAATATCTCATCCACCTTTGTTAAATATATTCTTCTAATAAAAGTAGTTTTTGATCTTTATCTCTAATACACATCACTTAAAATAAATCTTTCTCTTATCTCTTTACTAGACATACATCTTTCGCCCTCCATGGCATCTAATTTATTATATAAATCATTAAAACCTAAACATTTTGCATTACATATTACTTTCTTAGACTCCTTATGGATCCCTTTATATCTTTTCTAATTATTCAAGCTTTTACATCTAAATCAATTTTTATACCAAAACTTTTTATTTTTTATCTTTTTTTGCACATTTTGATTCCACTACCAACTTTTTTTATTATTAGAAGCTTTTTAAATGACTTGTAAAAAAATAAGAAACTCAATTTGTTATAAATTAAATAATAAGAAAAAATAATTTTTCATATAGATTCTCCTAGACCAAATAAGTGAGTGTATATTAAATTCAATTTAATTCATACAAATGTATTTTTCCTAACCCAATCCTAATAAAAAATGAGAGTTTATTGAATCATCAATGTAACTCAATTTTTTATTAACCAAATAAGAAAGAAAGAGAATATTTGTTCACACAGATTCTCCTTAACCAAACAACTAAAATTAATTTCAACACCGTTCTTTCACCATTTCCAAATAACAATACTGGGCATGGGCTGTCCGGTTTGATAAAAAGGGCTAAAATACTTATAAGAAGACTGCTATTATAGTATATAGGTAGTCCTCAAATCTACCTAACGTCCTATAGAAACTGACAAGTATGTATCCATTAGTAAATGAAATAAAATATAAAAAAAGACAACATATATCAGTAATATGTAATATATATATACACACACATATAATCTGCAAATCACTAGTTCACTTGATCTTCAATATGATGTGAACAAAATCAAATGGTGTATAAAACATGAATCACGTAATTAATTAATTCAATTATTTAATGCAATTTCTAAAAAGCAAGCTGGTTTGAATAACACTGGTTCATCCCTCATTTGAATCTTACATATCAGGCCTATTCCTTCTTTCGGGGCTTATGGATGGCTCTTTCCACAATTCAAAGGGTAGTTACACAATCTAAGGAGTGTTTAGGACTACATGGCAGGCATCCCCTTCTCTTTTCAATTTAAATTTTGTAGCTTCCTATTTTTATTGAACTTTAAATTGAATCCCCCTATCTACAAGGAATAAAAGACTAGTTATAGTTATTGGACTTGATAATGCATGATGAAATTATTGTTTGCTTGATTCAACTTGGAGACTCTCTCCTTAGCAATGATGGCTTGGTGGTTCTTCCCTTGATGAAATTCTTAATAATAAATTCCCTTTCATATCCCCTCAAATCCTAACTCTAGCCACATCTATCCTCTCCTCACCCTTCACGTCTAACCTAAGAGGCAACACAAACTTATAGCCTCTCCTTCTAAACACAAAATCCTAATTGGAATATCTCAATTTTAACTTCCATGATAAAAATCTAAAGCATCCCTCTCCGCTCATCTTGCACATTGACCTGAACCCTATATTTTTTTTTTTTCATTGTAAATTCGTCGTCATTTTCAAGAAAACAAATTCCACAGTAAAGTTTGACACAAATCCGTCGCAAACTCCTAACTTTCCTATAGTGCATCTAGTTTTTAAAGAAGTTTCCCTACGAGGCTAGCCTCTTTTGTTTTTTTTTCTCATCTTATGTTTCTCGTTTATCCAACCAAGTGAATGTGTTTGTGATGGAGACATTTTTAATATTTTCTCATCTTATTTTAACCTTTAAATGGATGGGCAAATTATACATATGACTGACTAACTGACATAAAATTTGAAAAATTGTGACCCTTGGAAGTTGATTAGGACCAAATTCCACGAAATCATAGTAGAAGTTCCCAATTCTTTGTTGGTTTTCCCACAAAGAATTGCTCAATGGTGCTAAAATTTACACCACTTGTAGAGCATTGTTGCTTGGGGTAGGGGTTGAATTGCCATGCTTGTATCATTGGATAATATTTGTATGAAAAATAATTTTTTTAGCAATTCATGCTATAGAAACATTAATTCATTTAATTTGTGTTGAAGAAATCCGAGTAATTCATCAAAAATCTCATTAAAATTACCAAAATTTGAACAATACTTAACTAAGTGATTAATCATAACTTAATATTTACACCATCTTAGTTATCTTAATTAAATTTCTAATACTAATTAATTTATTTAAATAAATAACTTTTATTGACTTATGATTAATTATTTTATATTTATCATAGTTAAATTAAGGTTTTTAAGCTAGGGTTTTTGCTACCTTAACATAAGTTAAGCTCAAGCAGGCTTTGAGGCAAATTCTTGTTTAAGCCAGGGTTGGCATAGAGAAATTGAAAGTTCGAGAAGGTTTTTAAACCTAAATAAACTATCCATAAGGCTCTCTAGGATGAAAGTAATATTATCACTTAATGCGGAAGCTAGTACAATTATAAAAAATTACAAAGGTTATGATGATAATATAATCAATACAATATAATATAAATCACAGATTTTCAACAAAGATGTTATGTCCAAAAAATATAATGCAAAAAAATAAAGTTCAGAAAGTAGAAATTAGAATGAGCACACCAGATTTATAGTGGTCCGATCAAACCATGACCTACGTCCACATCATAGAGACCTCCTCTCTAGGTATTACACTGAACCATTATTTTAAAATTGCGTAATAAAAGGTGCGCCTCAAGGTGCTCCTCAGCATAATATGGTACCTTTAAGCCTCAAAGCCTATACAATAAGTTCAGATTTTGAGGCTTACGCCTCAAGTTTACTGAGACACGCCTCGCCTCACATTTTTGAGGCGCCGCCTCTAAAAAAACTAACATAATATATTTTTGTTCAGTTCAGACCCCCAATTGCCGACATGGATTGCCTAGTGAGATGTCGATGTGGCATCAACATTTAAACCCTGGTAAAGGTAAAATGACAAAAAAATTTCACAGTTCACACGACATTTTAGTTTTCAACTTCTGGCATATGTTTTAAGCATTCACTCCAGAGCAATTTCAAGCATTCACTCAATTTCTTCTCAGATGTTGTCACCCCAAAGAGAAAGGTAATTTGTTGGCATGTTTTCTATTCAAGTTATGCATATTTTATGCTTATGTTATGCGTAGGTATTCAGGGTTTTAAAGTTCTTAATATTTTATGCTTATTCTATGCGTATGCATTCCTTCTCAAATCTTTTTAAATGTTTGATACTTTGATGCCATCATAATTTCTCTATATTTAGGGTTTATGACTTTATGTTGAAATTTGAAACCTAAACCCTAATTAAATTTTAAGTTATTAACAATTAAACCCTAACTAAATGTTATAAAAATGGATATAGTACAACTGAGATTGACTATTTTCTTATTATAAAATTAAATCGTTTAGATTGCAAAGATTGTAAAGTTATTCCGAGTGAAAATTTATGTACCCAACATCGATTATTAGTTTTGGACTCTTAAGATAAGGGGCATAAAGTAAAAATAAAATAAGTAAAATAATTTTTTAGGATTAGGATGGGAAATTTAAGAATGATTAACAAAATATTTTTGAGAGTAAGATTTCAGATCTTAAGATTTTGTCTGTGCATGAGGATGATAATGTTATGTGGGAAAAAGTGACTAATGATATTAAGAATATTACAAAAGATGTGCTTGGAGTGATCCAAGGGAAAAGCTTCTTTTAATAGAAAAATAGTTGGTGGTGAAATCCAAATGTGCTAGAAAAGATATAAAATAAGAGATTTGTTATTAAAAATTGGTTTAATTTAAAATTCTGTAAATTGGGAATATATAAAGTGGCTCTTAAGGATTCTAAGAAAGCAATATGCGATGCAAAGACATTAGCTTTTAGTGATTTATATAATAGATTAGATACTAAGGAGGGAGAAAGATATATGTATAAGTTAGCCAAATAAAGAGATAGGAGTAATATGGATTTACTTCAAGTGAAGTTTATTAAGGATGTAAGATCAAAAAATAATTTTTCTTAAAAGATGATATATCAACAAAGGTGGATGAGATATTTTGCTAAACTTTTTAATGAAGATTGTGAAATAAGATTGACTATAGTGACCTAGCTCCCTAAATGTAAATAAAGATTTTATTTTTATCGGTGTTTAGTAAAATTGATGTTAGAGAGGCTTTAAAGAAAATGAAAGGTGAAAGCTGTTGGACTTGATGATATTCCAATAGAGGTGTGGAAATGCTTAGAAGACAAAGGAATTTCGTGGCTTACTAAAATTTTTAATACTATTTTGAAGACTAAAAAGATGCCAGATGAGTGGAGAATGAGTGTGTTAATTCATATTTTTAAGAATAAAGGTGATGCACAAGATTGTGCGAATTATAGAGGTATTAAGTTAATGTGTTATACTTTAAAACTATGGGAGCAAGTTATGGAGCACAGGTTGCGGAGTGCAGATGATATTAATGTCTTCAAAATCAATTTGGATTCAGTTGCCGGGGTAGGGTCAACTATAGAATGTCATACATTTATTAAAGATTTGATGGAGAAATATAGAGTAAATAAGAAGGGATCTACATATGATATTTATTATTTAGCAAAAAGCATATGATCAAAGTCCAAGAAGAAGTGTAGTGATGGAGAAGAGGTTGATAAGAAAGGAAAGTCAATAATGCTTATATTCAAATCATTATAGGATAATGTATGCGGAAGCTATTACTGTGTTCTAGACACAATGGTGCTGTTTTTGACCAAGCTCTTTGCCCTGGTTTTGGTTGGTGTTACGATCAGATGATCAGCCTTAAGCCCATATCTTTATGCTTTAGTCATGGATGTTCTCATTAGACATTTACAACAGGATGTACCTTGGTGTATGCTTTTTAAAGAGGAAGCTAAGTTAAGTGTGGCAGAGATGAGGAAGCTCAGGTGGATGAGTGGCTTTACCCTTAGAGATATGATAAGAAATTAGCATATACCTGAAAAGGTTGGAGTAGCTCTAGTAGAAGATAAGATTAGAGAGAGCCGCCTTAGATGGTTTGGTCACATAAAATGGTGGGCTTCCGATGAGTCGGTTAGGAGAGTAGAGGTATTAGATTTGACTTATGTTAAGAAAGGTAGGGGTAGACCTAAAAAGGCTTGGTTAGAAAATATTAGGAATGAGCTTTCTTTATTAGATTTAAACAACAATTTGACTTTTAATAGGACACAATGGAGAAAAAGGATTCATGTAGCCAACCCCACGTAGTGGGATAAAAGCTTGTTATTGTTGTTGTAACAATTAAACCCTAACAAACTTTTAAAATAGAGTTGTTTATGACTGTGCCAATTTTGCATGTAGGATGTGCTTATGTTGTGCATAAGCACTGAGTACTCTATGCTTATGTTGTGCGTATACTATGCGTGCTTGTGCATATGTTGTGCATACTCTATGCTATATGTTGTGCATGATCTTTGCATATATTGTGCGTACTCTATGTATATGTTGTGCATATTTTGAGCGTATTTTATACGTATCCTTTTTACTTATTTTATATGTTTTTAGTTTTTATTTTTTATATATATGTTCGTCCTATTACCTATCGATGCTATGTTTAAACTTTTCAAACAATATGTGATAATTTTACTCAGTAAATTTCTCCTGAAGTCGTGGACACATTGAACCTTTTAAAGATCATACAATTTTTACAATTTCTTGGGTTTGAGTCAAATGTCCCACTTATTTATGAGCTGATCTCAAGGTGGAATATTTCAAAGAAATGCTTTATTCTAAAAGGTAAGCCTATTCCTTTCACTGCTGATGAAGTGGCCCTTCTTACTAGTCTGCCAAATAAAGGAGAAGAAATATCCTAGCTTTCCTTAGCACATACAATAGTTACATCATTGGAAATTAAGGAAGACATGTTGGAGTTGAACAAGTAAACCCCCCCCCCCCCACCCCCCGTAGACTATTTTAAGACCATTTGTTATGATATTATGTTCAATTTATTTTTTCAATTTAACAACTTTAAAACCGCTTGGTTGCTTCAAAGAATAATAAATAATGAATTTAGTTTTTTTGTCAATAAATTGGGCGGGGTCGATTAAGGAATTTTTAGTTAGAGGGTTTAATAAGGCCTCCTCCAAGATTCCAAATAAGAAGCCAACATATAACATCAACGGTTTTGTACCTCTACTAATTATGAGTGCTAAGTGCTAAATACTAAATTCATTCAAAAATTTATTTAATTTTTATAATTCATTTGCTAAAATTTTCTTTCATCTTATGCATATTTGGTTCCTGGAGCATGCTTCTATTCATGCTCCTATGTATGCTAACAAAAGGCCCCATTTTCTACTAAGGGTCGATAATATTATATATACTACAGACGTGGTCACTAATTTATTTATTGATCTAAGGAAAAGTTAGATTTTTAATGTCATCTAAAGAGTTTCCAAGGATAAAATTGATGTGGTTAACATCAAAAAATATCTATCAGACAGCCCTCCATCCCCTGATTATCCTCATGAAATATCTACCCATTAAACCCCCCTAATCTCGCCATCATACCCCACCTCCTCAGTAAGACCCCCACCAATCTCCTCAACAAGGCCCCTACCAATCTAAGCAACCACACTTTAATTTTTTTGCTGAAGCACTAGATTCTCTTTTATAAAGAATAATCAAATCCAACCAAGAAACTTGCACAAAACTCCTTCTTGAATTTGAAGATAGGCCCAGCAAAAAGTTTGAAGATATAGTAGAAAGAGTAGAAGTTATTGAGGTCAAGCTCAATAATTACATTAATTAGAGTAAATTAGTTTCTCAAAAATGATATATTAGCTACTCTTCATCTTCTAATAAGAAACATAAATCAGATATCCCTCCCCCCAATAAACCATTCCCTTAAAATGAGCTAATCCCATCTAGAAATGAGCTAATCCACCAAAACGAGCCAATCCCAACCGAAATACAACTAATTCCATACCCAAATCCAAATGAACCACTACCATTCGATGACATTCAAATAATTCCTGATTATATAAATAAAATAGTAAATTACAAAGATATTATGAGTCTGAGTTCTGAGAAGAGAAATTTTATATATGAATGCATGAAGAAGTTCAATCAAAGATAAAAACTACAACTGTTATCAAATAAGTTCGTTCACAAACATATCTAATGAGTATTATTGATTTATAAAATGAGCCCGTACATGAACATATCTAATTAGTGTTTTTGAGCTACCAAATGAGCTCGTTAAAAAAAAAAGTCTATTATTCATCTTATATTTGTATAGAGAGCGAATTGTTCAATATTTTAGGTGAATGCAGGAAGTAAAAATAAATTATTAAACAATTTTAAATGAGATTAGTAAAAATAAATTATTAAATTTAATAATAAATATTTTTAAAGCTCTAATATATTTCTAATCAAGCTTCTGAACAAGCTTATTCACGAGCGTTAAATGATATTGTTCATGATCATAAATGAACTGAATGCCAAGTTGTTTAAGCTCGTTTATTTAGCTTTCGAGTATTTATCAAAAGTGTTCAAACTTATTCATTTACATTTTCAAATGAACATGAACAAGCTCTTATCTAGCCGAGCCATGAGCGCGTGGTCGAATGCTCTGTTCATTTGTAGCTCTAAGTGCAAAGGCTAAAAACAAAGGGTAAAAGTTAGAGTTGGTAAATTTGAACTTATATCCACCCATAATATATGAAATTAAAGTATTATGTTCATTTTATTTCTTAGTTGATTACTACAAAGATCTTAATATGATATATTGTCATGATACAATAGTTTAAAAGTAATTTATAAAAAGAGAAAAGGTGTTTGGGTTCCTTGTATGGCTCAATAACAATTTTAATCAACTTTGTTTTGGTATTGTTAAGTGAAAATTGTGTGAATATTTTCAGGCATGTATTCTTGTGAAAATGTTTATTCTTGTTAATTTTATGCAAGTAATATCAGTAAAAAGGTGTTAAAATAGGAATTTGGTCAAAGCATCATGACGTCTACAATACACCAGCACGACGCTATTAATGCCTCTAAACTACACTAGAGCATCGAGGCTCAACAATGCTTGAGAATTTTGTAAATTATTTCAGCGCCTTGGTGCCAAACCTTTAAGCGTCATTGTGTTTGCAGCATCTCAAAAGCATCATTTGGAGTGTCATAGTGCCACTCATTTTTGAGAAAATATATTATTAACTCAACATCACAAAGCTGTCTTTTGAAAGGCCTATACGCCATGGTGGCATCGTGGCACCAAATTTCCAATAATGTCATGGCGAAAAATTAGGAGTGGTTTACTTCTAAAGTATCACATCAATTTAGTCCAGCTCTGCAATGGCTATCACTAGCCAACGCCACGTGTGGAAAGTTTCCTTCTTGCTAGTTTAAATAGTAGAGTCGTGGCATCTGTGTCAATTTAATTAGTACAATCACGACATTAGTGTCAGTTTGGTGTATTAAGTATAAATTATTTTTATTTCAAATTGGGAAGGGTTGGTCATTTATTTTGAAAATAAAATAATGGGAGAACATGAGTTAAGTGGAAGGAGAGACTATTTTAAGGGAGATCAATCTAGAAGATGTTTAACATTTGTAATTGATTGTAAAAGCTAATCTGGGTGAAATCTTTTCCACTAAAACTCTTGTATCTTGATTCTAGTTATAAAATGAGTTATGTTTTATGTGAAATAAATTATATGACTTGTTAATTTATGAGTTTTGGACTTATGATGAGAATGATATATGTTTTCCCTTTGTAAACTCTAGCACTTGCATTGTTTACATGTTGCTTTCAATTTTCTCTCGATCTTAATTTAGTTTATGAAATGGCCATGATTGAACTTTAAATTTAGTGTGATTCATTTCCTTGATGGAGGAATAATATAATAATTAGGAGAAATGAAATAGAAAATTTCCAAGCCTGGACATAATATGGACATGATTTTGGGGCCTAAGGAGATATAATAATTGTAGTAGAGTGAGAAATTTACTGCAACTCCTACAAGCTCAATGAAGATCTAGGGCTTCATATATTCTGATTCAAAATATTTTTTTAAGAGAGTCAATATAGGTAAACACAACATCATTCACCATTATAAGTTTAGAATATCTATCCTTGATGATTAAACTTCTATTTTAAGCAATTAGAGTAGTTTATTATAAAACCCTTTCATTTAAGATTTGGAAGGATACATTTTTCTAATTGAGTTGATAGTATTAGGAGCATTAGTAAGATATAAATCTCCTTGTTATATCAATAGTCTTCTCTAAACTATATTACTTGATCGACACATGCACTTGTGTACCATATAACTTATCTTGATTAATATTTTGCTAATTTTTATTTTACAAGCTAGACCATTAATAGTCAAAAAAAATTGTGTTCTAATTGTTGCACATTAGATATCTCAAGTAGAGAAAATCTACTACCGCTAAATGATTTTTTTCTCTCATATGACTAAAAAAAATTGAAGAATTATAGTAATGCTAGATGCTCCAATCTCTAAAATGTCTGTCATGTTAAAAAAAAAAAAACCCCATATATAAGGGACTTATTGTTACACTATTTTCTTAAAGAAGGGCAAAAGCTTTCTTCCAAAGATAATCTATAGTGCAACTACTATAGTAAGAATTTTAGAATCTTGGATTTGAGTTAGATTCTTATTATGGAATTCTAGAGAGAGAAAATCTGCAGGATTTTCAAATTTTGTTCTGCGCGGGATTCTCGTGGTTGGTGGAGTTGGCGCCGGTGGTTCGCCGGCTTTTCTTCGCCAGCGTTCATGAATGCCCTACGTTCTTCTGGCTCTTTATGAGCTACTAGTAAGGCTTTGAATGGATTGTGATTAGAGAAGGTGTGAAACCTCCGTGCCGGTTGATTGCTATGCAGGGCAAGGGGAAGAATGTTGTGATGGAGGATTGTGCTTCTAAAAAGGGAATTGAGGAAAAGACGAATTCTGAATTGGCTGTTCTTGAACCGGTGGTTCCGGAGGATTTAATTTTATGGGTTAACAATTTCTCTGGAGTTCTTGATTTAAAGAAGGATCAGATTGGTGTTAAGAGTCTATCGTCGGCAATTGATCGGAAGGCTGATGAAAATATGATTGCAGTGGAGGATCATTTGAAGGTTTCAGAAAATCCTGATATCTTGAAGGAGAATCTGATTACGAAATTTATCCAGGGGAGTAATGATGAGATTGCTGATGCTTGGTCGAAGCTAAAACATATTAAGATTTTGTTCAACAGGAATCAAGTTGAATTTACTGAAGATGGAACGGCAGTGAGGCTGAATTCTGAAAGGGAGGCAAAGAAATCTGAGATTCTGAAAAATTTGATTGTAATCAAAGTGTTGGGAAGCAACATACCTTTTTCAGTTTGTAGTATTGAATTAAGGAGGCAATGGAGCAAGTATGTTGGCTTTCATATGACTTCAATTGGCATGAACTGGATACTATGCTCGTTCAAAACGAACGAGGCGTTTGAAGAAATTTTGAATGGAGGTCCATGGTATGTGAGTGGATTCATTGTTGGTATGGACAGATGGCGTCCTGCGTTTGATCCTAATTCTTTTAAGGATATCTCAGCTCCAGTTTGGATCAGACTTCTGAGCATGCCATTATATTGTTGGGATGAGGATAATTTGGCGAGAATTGCTTCTTATTTCAGAACACCAATGTACTTTGATGGTAATACTTTCCGTTGGGGTAAACGTGAATTTTCTCGGATTTTTGTTAGGATTGAGTTGGAGAAAAAGCTATTAAATGGTGTTTGGGTAGAAGGCTTGGCTGGAAGGTTCTTCCAACGAGTGGAGCACGAGAAGATTGATCTTCTATGCTATCAATGTGGCAAAGTGGGACATGAAGTTAATACTTGTCCAGAGAATGTATCACTTGGGATTCAAGATCAAAAGAGTGGAAAGACGGTAGCTGCTAATGAAGAAGATAGCAAAAAGGTGACAGAAGGGAAGAAGTTAGTAATTAGTTCAGAATTTGGCCCATGGATTCATGTACAGTTTAAAAATAGATGGATGTTTAACAGTAATGTGGTTAATAGGAGAATAATTGGGGAGAAGGCCAAGGTAGAAAACAGGGTAAATAGCAGCCAGATGAATGTTGTTCATAAGGAAAATCAGGTGAAGAAAGTGGCAGAGGTTGCTATTGAAAAGCCTGTCCTTGATCCAATAATTGAGCCAACAGCTGAGAGATTTGAGGGTATTAAACCTTCAGAAGTTCAATTAATTAACAGAATTTCTGCATTATCTGAGTTTATTGAAGATGAAGACAATGGAAAGATTGAAGAAAATGGAAAATCAAAGAAGGTAGATATGAAAGTTGCTGATACAGAACTTATTCAATTGGGTGTGGGGTCTCAAAGTGGTGCTGCCAAGATCAAGTTAGCCAAGGAGTTGAGATCTTTAGGGCCGATTGAACCAGATTTTAAGAAGAAAAAAAGGGATGGAAGGGTGAGTTCCATTAATGGGGAGAAATCCCCTTTAATTGTTTAAATGAATTCTCTTTTGTTTTGGAATTGTAGGGGGGCTAGAAAGAAAGAGGCCTCCCTATATTTGAAGGAAGTGGTGAGAGAACAGAATGTTTTTTTATTGGTCTTATGGAGACCAAGCTTTCATGCATAGATAGGAGGGAGATTGATTATTTTATTGGGAAGGATTGGGAGTATTGGCATCACCCTGCAGTTGGTACTTCTGGTGGGATTTTGGTTCTATGGAACTGGAAGTTGGTCTCTTTTGAGGTAAAGGAAACTTCTTCTCAGGTTATTGTTGGTAACCTTGTGATTCCTAATTTGGGGATTTGGAAAGTTGCAACTGTCTATGGTAGTAGATGTTGTGTGGAGAGAAGTAGCTTATAGAAGCAACTTGAAGATTGGATGGAGGATTCACTTCCTGCCATCATTGGAGGGGAATTTAATTGTTTCTTGAGTAAGGAAGAAAAAAGAGGAGGCAAAAGGTTCCTATTCTCTAAAGGACCTAAGGAGATGAAAGGGTTTATGATGAATTTAGATTTTCATGACATTGGGCATATTGGGCCAAGGTTTACTTGGTGTAACAATAAGGAGGGGACCTCTCAGATTTGGGAGAGGTTGGACAGATGCCTGTTAAACTCAATTGCTATTCAGAAGATTCCATTAGCTATTATTAGACACTTGGCCAGAATAGCTTCAGACCATAGTCCAATTGTTCTTAAATTGGATGCTAGTGTTCGGTTCAAATCAAAGGTTATCAGGTTTGAGGACACTTGGAGGTCTTACCCGGCTTGTAAGAGTATTGTTCTTTACTCTTGGAATAAGAAGGATTTTGGAGATGAAAATGTAGTGTTACAAAAGAAAACCAGCAGAGCATTAAAAGCTTTATTTTTTTGGAACAAAAATAAGTGTAAGGACTTGAACAGTTTAAAGGAAAAATTGAAAGGGGAGATCCTTGATCTTCAAAAGAAGGAGGCTATGGGGGAGAATTGGACTGATGAAGATCTTTTATTGCTTCGTAATAAAGTACATGAGTTTAATGTTACTTTAAGAAGACTATCTACATGGTTGAACCAAAGTGCAAAAGCTAGATGGCATGAAGAGGGTGATATGAATTCCAAACTTTTCCACAATTTTGCAACGGCTCGAAGGAATGGAAATAGAATTAATCAAATTAAGGATGATTCCAATACATTGTTGGTTGAAGATGAACAAATTCAGAAGGTTTTCTATGATTTTTTTGAAAAGAAATGGCAGCATAAGAAGTGTATTTTAACAGGTTGGCCTTTAGTTTCAGAGGAGTAGGTGATTTCAGTTGAGGATATTGCAATGCTTAGTAAGGATTTTTCTGTGATTGAGCTGCAATGTTCGGTCTTCCAGCAAGGTAATAATAAGTCTCCTGGTATAGATGGAATTACTTCTTCTTTTTACAAAAGCTATTGGAGTATTGTATGGGAGACATTATGGAATGCTGTCAACAATTTTTTTAAATCCAGCCTTATGTGTAAGGAGTGGAAAGATACATTGATTGTCTTGATTTCTAAAGTCAAGAATCCTATGGTTCCGGCCAATTACAGGCCTATAAGCCTTTGCCAAATGAATTATAAGATTGTTGCCTCTATGCTTGTGAATAGATTGAATAATGCAATTTCCAGGTTGATTTTGGAAGAGCAAATGGCATTTATTCCTGGGAGATCTATTTTAGAACACTGTTTTTTGGCTCAAGAGATTTTTCATAAGTTCAAGGTATCTAAGAACAAGAAGGGTGTGATGGCTATTAAATTAGATATGGAGCAAGCTTATGATAGTATGGGATGGGCAACTCCTCATCAAATTCTAAAGTGGTATGGATTCCCTTCTCAATTTTCTAACCTTCTTTTGGAATGTGTTACAAATGTGAGGTGTTCCATTATCATTAATGGAAATAATTCCAAGTGGGTTAAAGCTCATAGTGGGTTCCGTCAAGGATGCCCACTATCACCTTACCTCTTTATCTTGTGTTCCCAATTGCTATCAAATTTTGTGGAATAAAGAGGACATTCTCTTGGCATTCAGATTTCCCCTAGAGGTCCAAAGATTACACATCTTCTTTATGCAGATGATGTGTTAATCTTTTCCCTTGCTTCTACTACCTTGGCAAAGTCAATGAAGATTATTGTGGAAGATTTTTGCAAATGGACTGGGCAAAAAGTAAACTTCAGCAAATCTCAAATTATGTTTGGCAAGATGGTTAGGTACAATTTGAGGAAGAAGATTACTAAGGTGCTTGGCATTAAGATGGTTAAGGAAATGAAATATTTGGGAGTGAATATGTCTCTTAGAAGACCCAAGATGGCAGATTTTCAGGAGCTTCTTAGCAATGTTATGGATAGGCTTAATGCTTGGAGTAAGAAGTCCCTTTCTTTGGGAGGTAAACTCATCCTTATTGAAATTTCTTTGCTTTCTATGCCAAATTATTTGATTACTCATTCATTAGTTCCCAAAAGGGTACTTCATGAACTTGAAAAGCTTTGTAGAAATTTTATCTGGCATAAGAAACATAGATCTAATGGAATGCATTATGTTGCTTGGGAAGAGATTTGCAAACCAAGGAGTTTGGGTGGTTTGGGTTTGCATTCTCCATTACTTAGAATTGGATCTCTTAGATCTAAATTGGCATGGAATGTTTTACAAAAGCCGGATTCATTGTTTCATAGAACAATGAAATGTAAATATGGTGATGACATTATGCATGAAGTTCATAAAAATGCTAACTCTAGTGCTTGGCGCATTTTGCTGGATGGAGGAAGGCTCTTAAAGAATGTGGTCAGATGGAGGATTGGCAAGGGCAATAACATTAGTGTTTTGAATGATACTTGGTTGCTTGACAAATGTATTAACCAGTGGCCTACTTATGTGGATTATGAATTCCTTGAGAATGTCAATGTTCATCAGCTTTTAATGAGAAGTGGTGAATAGAATTACACGGTTTAACAGAGGCCCTTTCATCCTAATTTAATTCTACTGATTAGCCAAATCAGTATTGATCATGAGATGGAGGATAGAGTAGAACTGTTGAATTGGTGTTCGGGTAAGACTGTATCTGCATTGGCTCATGAGTTTGCTGCTTCTTACAGATATGATGATGAGGAGAAAGGATTTTCCAACTGGGTGCTGAAGCTAAAATTGAATAAGAAAGTTGAGATATTCTGGTGGAGGCTTGGCAAAAAAGCTATTCCAACTAATTTTTTCCTAAAGAATCGCAAGTTATCTGAGTATGATTATTGTGCTAGAGGTTGCCAATCCATTGAATCCTATGAGCATATTATGGTTCATTGCAAGTATATGGTGGATGTGATTATGAAAATACGTGAATGGGGTATCCATATACCAATTTTTCAATTGCTGGACACTTGTTTACAGGTTCTAAAAAATTTAACTGCCCAGAATTCTGGAATTGTGAGAATTTACTGCACGGTGGTGTATTTGTCATGGAGGAATCGTAATGATGTCAAGCATCAGAAGGCTGCTTTTCCTTGCTCTTTGGTAGCTTCCAATGCATTGTTCTTAGCTACTTCTATTTCTAATCCATTTCTTACAAGCTGGGGCACTAATCTCCTTAGGGAGTCCCAAAATTCTTGGTGCCCTCCTCCAAAGGATTGGATTAAAATTTAATGTGGATACTTCTTTACTTAGCTCTAATCAAGCTGGAATTGGTGGCATTTTTAGGGACTATAAGGGTAGATTTATCAGTGTTTTTGGGAAGAGTAAGACAAATTGGGATATAGCTCAACTTGAGCTAGCTGCTGTCATCACGGTGAGGGAATTTCTTTGTAAATGGATGCTGGATTGCAAAGGGGTTATTATTGAAAGTGATAATATCAATATTATCAAGTTCATTCAAGAGTCTTTGAAGAAGAACAATTGGCATGTGGATAGGTGTCCGGCAAAGGATCTTTGTTTTTTGAATGACTTCAATAAGGTAATTTTCCATCATGCCTTTAGAAATTGTAATAAGGTAGCTAATTGTTGTGCTACTTTGGCATTGGAAAATAGTTTTTACTTTGATAGCTCTTCTTTGGATAACATTCCGTCCTTGTTGTGGAGACTAATCAAGGAGGAATGTGATCCCTTTATTACTTGTAATTAGCTTTTATTTTTGTTCTTAATGCATTTGTTTGCAATTCTTCAAAAAAAAAAACTACTATAAGAAGAAATAGCCCATAAAGAGATAAAAATTACAAAAAAATCCCATACACTACTTTGGAAATAAAGGTACACCAAAATAGAAATGCCATCTATGTGGAATCAGAAGGGCATAATACAAAATAAATTGTCAATCTGAAAAACTTTCTCTGCATATAGAAAAATCATTAGGATCATACCGTCTATATCAATATGATATAACATTTACCTCATGTATTTTCAATATTTTGAATAATTTCCCTTACACATGGATCCTAAACTCAAGCCATTGATCATATAACCTACACTTTATTTCATGATTTTTTTCAATAACAAGCATGTAGAAAATAGAAACACATAAGCCATTAGAAGATAGATATTTACATTAGTCATTATATATAATATTATTTGAAATAAGTTTTTTATATGCACAATGAAGGTGAAATTGATCATCATATGTAATGTCAATAGAAGATTAAATGGTTCATTTATGTGATATTGTAAAATTCTTTAGGCTCATACATAAGATTTAGGATATAAATGAAGTCATTTATAGTTTCTATAGCAAAAAAATATAGAAGTCACAAAAAAAATTTGATAATAAATGAAGTCATTCATATTTTTTTTAGCAAAAAAGGAATAAAAATAGTGAAGTCTCAAAAAAATGTATGATAATAGAATAACGCTAGCACTTGAACATTGGATTTTAGAAAACTATGACTATCCATTTATATAAATATGAGTATTCGATAAAAAAGATCTTGAAAAAATAATTATTTTCTAAGCTAAGCATGTTAGAAATGATAATAATATGAAGAGTGATAGAACTGGGAAGGATGTTAAGAGAATTGATTATATTAGACAGACATAATTGTAGTATTTATTAATGTTAAGAGAATAAAAATTATACAAGTGTTTGAGAAGTATAGTTGAGGGGAGAAGATGCACCAGTTGGAGGGTGTATTTTATTTATACGAAAATATTATATAAGAAAGGGGTCAACAAAAGTAATACAAGTGGAAGTCAAGTAAAGGGACATGCAAAATTAAATTAACACATATAAAACTCAACAAAATGAATGGAGGTGGAGGATTCATAGTGTTTATTTGGGGACACATACTATAGTTATTCAACGTCATATGACTACATCTACTACGCGGTTTTACCTTCTTCTAATTAGACTTTTCATATTGTGAAAAAGATCTAACTAGAGAATGTTGAAAAGCTCCCAAGCATCTACATTTTCCCTTTTCTAAAATCAATGCCTCATTGGGTATTTTGAATATTCATCTTGATTTTTCAATCTCTCTATACCAAAATAGAATAATCCTCAATCCCTATATGAACAAGAGGCTATCTAACTACATCTTTTAATCTAGATAAAAAATGATGATATTTTTTTTCTATAGTATGAACTAATTTAATAACCTATCTGGATAAGTTAGTGAATTCGACTTCATATTGCATTATTTATCTACCCCCTTGCACCATCCTTAAAAATTTACCCTTCATTTTTCTCCTTGAAAAAAGAGGAATAAAACAATCTCTAAACATTCCAGTAAACTCATCCCATTTGATCTGGATACTAGGTATCCCCCTAAACTTATCTTGATATTGAAACCACCACCACCTTTTAGCCTTGCCATCAAGTGCAATGTTGCTAATTATGCCTTTCTCTCTTCTAAGTAGAATATCCCATCTAATATCTTTTCAACTCATAATAGTAAATTTTTGCCTCAATTGGTCTCTCTATTCCCTAAAAAATGATGGTCTTATATCCTAAAATAACTTTAATTATTTATCCATTGACATGCTACTGTTGCTACTAATTTTTTATGGTTGAGATCTTAAATCCTAAATCAATCAAATCATTATTGTCATTATTTAGATCGTTACACTAATATTAACAATAATCCTTGGTACAACCATTTTCACATCTTCTTTAGGATCATTGTGAGCCATGTTATAAAGTAAACTATCTTATAAAAATTCATATTTTTATATCAAATCACCTTTCTTAAACTTATTAAGCAACCTAATGGGTCTTTTATTATGATTCATATTCTATTTTGGGCTATGTTACCACTTTTTTTATAGCCCAGCCTGAAGACTCAAATTAGAGAGGCGAGAAAAAATGGTTAGTCAGTTAATGTATTTATTTTAATGATATACAAGACTAAATAAACTAACATCAAATATATAACAAAAAAGTCACTAAAACAAAGTTTTTATTTGAATATATACATAATTAGTTCATATATATTTTCATTTGATCTCCTACTTCTGTAGACAAATTCTTCTCTTTTAGCTATTTATTTCTTAAAAGATTTACTTGAAATTTTAGTTTAATAATTTGTGTTTACCTAATAAACTTAGTGGACAATCACAATTTGTAGTATAATAGTTAAACATATATAAAAGCACTCATATTCAATGCCTATCTTTTACATTTAACATATACATAACATTTCATATAATGTTGATACATATTTTATATCCCTTTCAAATAACTTTTTTTTATTTCATTTATTCATTTTTCATTAATCATTTAATGATGGCTAAGAACCAGAATCAATTGAGTTATTGCTTTCATCATTTTAGTGAGTGCATCAATATTAAATGTAATACTTAGTATAACCATTTAGATGCACAAGTGTGGCTAGCTAAATGCATGTATGAAATAGAATATAATTTGGGTCCATTAATGCTAAGGTTTTATTTGATATAGATTGGCCACTAGATATGCATGTATATGTGTTGATCAAGTAATAAAATAATAGAGAGAGATAGTCAATCCCACAAGAAAGTTTTCTACTATATTTCAATAAAACTAATATTGTTTTGTATAAAAGCAAGGTTTATCCTACTCAACAAAAATTAAGGGTTTGGATTATGTCACTTTGATGAGGACTATCAATTTAACTTTTGAATGATGTAAGAATTGTGTGTTCTATCAACACTAAATAAAGCTTAGGTTTTTTTAATATGTAAATAACAAGACCCCACTTAATATACATAATTATATGTATTGAATCAAATAATAATGTAATAGTGAAGAGTGTCAAACCCATGAGGAAGTGGGGGAGCTAGAATAGCCTCGGATTAATAATAAATGTGGGGGAGCTAGAATTCTTGAAAGACTGGATAGTTTCTTCATTAATTCCAATGCTTTATGCTCTACTCAAAGGTTGATTGTTAGACATTTGGCTAGAATAGCCTCGAATCTTTGTCCAATCATTTTAAATATTCTTGACTATTTTCCTCAAGTAAAAAAATATCAAATTTGAAGATTATTGGGTTTCCTATCAAGCATCCTTTGCGGTGGTAAAGAAGGAATGGAGTAAAAATTATCAGGGTGATAGCTCTCAAGTTCTTAACAAAAAAAATTTCAAAAATCATTGAAGTCATTATTCTATTGGAGCAAGGCCAAATTTAAGGATCTTAATAAGCTAAAGGTGGAACTTATGGAAGAAATCTTGGAGCTTCAAAAGAAAGAAGCATCAGAAGGAGGTCTGTCAGATTTTGACTACTATAGCCTTAAAGAAAAGGTTAATGAAGTAAATTTTATTATGGCTAGATTAAATGCTTGGTGGAAGCAAAGAGCTAAAGTGAAGTGGCTAGTAGATGGTGATGGAAACTCACAAATTTTCCATTCTTATGCAAGTGAAAGGTGGAATTCAAATAGAATTATAAAAGTCCAAAATGAATTTGGAGAATTTTCTGGAAGAGCAATTACTGATTGAAGAAGCAATTTTCAAGTTCTTTGAAAGGAAATGGGATGCTAGAAGTTGTAAATTACATGGATGGCCGGCAGCAACTATATGTTTGGAAAACACAGAAAGGGAATTTCTGGATGCAAAATTTTCAATAGAAGAAGTATAGAGAGTGCTGAAGCAATTGGGCAGTAATATTTCACCGGGCAAAGATGGTATCACTTACTCTTTCATCAAGGTATATTGGAATATCATAAAAGAGGATTTCTAGAAGGCTTTAAAGCATTTCTTTTGGAATGGAGATTTAAATGAAGAGTGGAAGGAAACTCTAATTGTCCTTATTTCAAAGGTATCCAACCCTCTTAAACCTTCTAACTATAGACCTATTAGTCTTTGTAATTCGATTTACAAAGTGGCAGCAAGGGTGTTATTAAATAGGTTAATTGAGGTTATTCCAAAGCTTATTTCAAAAGAGCAAGAAGCTTTCATACAAGGGAGATCCTTGTCAGATCATGTATTGGTTGCTCAGGAAGTCTTCCACAAGCTCAGGATCTCTAAAGCTGCTAAAGGTATGGTTTCTTTCAAAGTGGACATGGAACAAGCCTATGATTCTCCGTTCTGGAATTCTCTCAAAAACGTGTTGAAATATTTTAACTTTCCTCCTAAAATTTCTAAATTAGTCATGGAATGTGTGGAAGATCTGAAATTTGCTTTGATTATCAATGGTAGCTGCTCTAGTTGGATTCATGCAAAGAGTGGTTTTAGGCAAGGTTGTTCTTTGTCTCCAATTCTCTTTATTCTTTGTTCACAACTACTCTCCAATGCCTTTGCTCAAAGCTCTTGTGGTATTAAAATCAATTCTAGGGGACAGAGAATTTTACATCTATTATATGTTGATGATGTGATTATGTTTTTTGAAGCCAATAAAAATGCTGTTAAGAAGGTTAAGGAAATTATTTATAATTTTTGTGATTGGACGGGCAAAGTATATATTTGAACAAATCAGCCATGTTGTTTTGGAATCATGTATGTAGAAGAAAGAAGAAAAATATTGCAAAGATAATGGGCTTCAAAATTGTAAAAGAATTCAACTACTTGGGGTTGAAGGTGTCTTTAAGAAGACTTTATGCTGATGATTTTCAATTCATCATTGACAGAGCAATGAAAAGGCTTAATGTATGGGGGAGTAAAATTTTTTCCTTAGCAGGAAAACTAACACTGGTAAAATCAGTGTTGTTATCTTTACCTGCTTTCTATGCTACACATTCCCTGGTTCCAAAAAGGATATTGGATGAATTAGATAAAATTTGCAAGAGCTTTATCTGGAGCAAGTCGGATGGCTCTATGGGCTTACATTTTGTTAGTTGGGAAGAGATGTGTAAACCTGTGAACAAAGGTGGAAGAGGTTTATACTCAAGTGCTTAAAAAACATATGCTTTAAGAGCGAGGCTTGCTTGGAGGTTCTTTCAAAATAGGGATTCTCTTCTACATTTAGTAATGGCTGCTAAATATGGAGAAAAATTGGAATTGGGCAACAATAGAAGGAACTGCTCCTCATCCTTGAAATTATTTAAACAAGACAGTAAAATGCTTAAGCCGTTAATTAGATGGATATTGGTAGATGGTGAATCTGTAGATGTTTTTAAAGACATATGGATCTTGGATAAGTGCATTAATCTTTGGCCCACGTTTGTTATTGCACAAGAAGATGAAGATATGGCTGTAAAAGAACTGATACAAGATGGATACTGGAATGTACCAAAATTGCTGAGTATGTTTGGTACAAAATTGGTGAATATTATAATGCAGATGAAGATAGATCAAGATGGGGAGGAAAACATAATGGAGTTTGTTCAGCAAAAGTCTGGTCTGTCAATTGCTGGAATGGCGTTTAATGCTATGGCACAGTAGAATAATGATTCTCAGAATTTGATTTGGCTGAAGAAAATGAAACTGAATGTTTAGGTGGAAATGTTCTGGTGGAGGGTGTTTAAAAATGCTATCCCAACTTTCAAATTCCTAAAGCATAGAAGGTTAATGGATAATGATAATTGTCCAAGAGGATGCACTGCAGCTGAAGATACAGAGCATGTTGTATGTACCTGCTTAAGTTGAAAGAGGTAATTAAGCTTCTTAATCATTGGGGATTCGGTGTTCCTGTATTTCAAAGTCTAGAAGAAAGTATCTCATGGCTGGAAATAATAGCATTGAAGAGAGGTATGTTAGTAAACTTACACTATAATGCAGTATTTTTGTCATGGAAAGCTAGGAATAAGACCATCCACGAAGGTGTGGAATAAAGTCCATCTTTTATTGCATCTAATGAAATATGTTATACATCAGTTCACCATAATTTTATCCATTTCTTTGCGGGCAACTGGGATGTCAATCAGTCGATGATCAGACTGTTTAATTCTTGGCAACCTCCTCCACCCGAATGGCTAAAGGTTAATGTAGATGCCTCTCTTCTACCTTCTTATAAAGCATGCATTGCTGGAGTTTTCAGAGTCTATTTGATTTTGGTAGAACTTCTATTCATTGGATATTGCACAATTGGAGCTTCTTACAATCCATTCATTGAAGGAAGTCATCAAGGATTGGATGTTCAAATACAAAGGCATCATAATTGAAGGTGACAACTCCAACATCATTTCTTTTATGCAACGGATTTGGAAAAAAGGTATATACAAAGATGAAGACCTTGACTTTCTTAAAAGAGTTTGATTTTACTATTTTCAATTGCATTAGTAAAGATTGTAATAAGTTAGCAAAACTTGTGTGCTACCTATGCTCTTGTTAGTAGCTTTAGTTGGGATGACTTCTCTTTGAATAAGGTTCCTTCTTCATTCTTTAATATTTTGAAGGAGGAATCTACTATTTAGTTGTTTGTTTAGATTTTTCATTAATAATAATTGCTATCTTCGGTTCTTTTTTCAAAAAAAAAAAAAAAAACCCCATGAGGAAGTGTTATGCTTACTTACAATAAAATACTACCATTTCTCTAATTGCATGAATTATCCTGCTAAATTAAAAATGATATTTCTAGAGTTTTCACCACTAAATAAAATAGTAGAATAGTGGATATAATATTTAATAAAAATATTTTGTATTGATGAATACAAATTTCCTATTTTCCCTAATTAGACTCTTTATGGTAATGTGATTTAGAGCATATGCATCTTAAGATCTTTTTCGAGCTTTTGGGGGTGAAAAGGATATATACTAACTTCCTATAATTATAATATACCCTTAAGAACCTAGAATATTTAACATCATATTTATGGGCATGCCAACATTCTATTTTAATATTTATTGTTATTCTTATATTTATCTATCAAGGCTATACATCATACTATATTTTAGCTATATATATAAACACTATATGTATTAAATAAAGAAAGGGATAATAATGAAAACATCATTAAACATTTAAAGAATAAGAGCCTTCATTAATACTTAACATGCTCTTTATATCATCAATCCAAAATAAGAGATTTAGCTAGACATATAATAAATGATAAAGTAAACTCATTTTCATTAAATTCATAAAATAATAAAAATAAAATAGAGTGATATTATCGGGAAGGATAAAGGCATCTTCTCTACACTTCTTCTTCCTTTACTTATAGAGTTGCTTCAACAAACATAAGCTAAACAATCTGATGGATTGTATCTTGCACTTCCCTAGCCTCTCTTAGACTTTACTCTAAGAGGAAGCTACACAAGTACAATGAAAAAGTACTGAATTTTAACAAGTGCATAACTCCTCTATAAATAAAACATAACATTTATTTATAGGAATACACAAAAAAGAAACTAGTGATGTAGCACTAAAAATATCGACATTGTGGTACCCTAAAAATGAACTAGCACCCCAGTGCTAAATTTTTTGATTCACTATACTGCTTGATGATGTGGAATATTTATTTAGTGAACATTCATGACCTTTTACTAGAACAACATAATTCTTGGATTTTATAACTACAACGCTGCAACATTATTGACATTCAAGTGGTGTGGAGCCTGATTAGAAAAATTAATGCCAAGGCATAAAAAATTATGGCACCATAACATTTAAATTCTTAGGAAATTGGGTCTATTATGTAAGATTTCGTACATAATAGCATTGACAATGCGGTGGTGCTGGATGTGTCACCACCATTGTGGTTGAAAATAGAAAACATGGCCCTACTATGTCCAAAATATGGCTCCTTTATGGTGTTGAAGGTGGTGTTATGACAGTGTTTCTTTCTATGCCACGGCGCTGTGGGATCCTTAGTATTTTTTGGTATTTTTGAGTTTTTTTTTTTTGTACAATATGAACTAAAATAATGCATTTTCACTAAAAATAAATGATATCAAACAATACATAATTTACACTTATCAAATTCTCTCAAACTTAAACTCTTTCTTGTCCTCAAGCAAATAACAGAATATGTACTTCTGATTACTTAAATAACCAAAGTAAAAACTTAATAGTTTAATATTAGTAAAATCTAGGATAATAAATCATAGTTTAAAAGTAGTTGAAATAAACAAAGTTATCATTCTAGTTTAGAAAATTCCTAATAATTACCCTAACTAGTTAACCCTTAATATTGCTTATTTTGAATTTATATGTTATGAATATAATCATTGACTTTTGAATTATGAATTGAATAATATAGTTTAAAGAATAGATGTGTTTGTAGTTAACAATTGAAATTTTATTAGTTCATCACATCTGTACTAGTTCTTATTGCGGATCTATTTTCTGGTATATGATTTTGATGATAACAAACACTTTTATTTCTCTACGACTTCCTTATCTACTGACATTTCATGTTCACAAGATCAGACTGTAATTTGGAATCAGCTCAAGATTGGGTAGACTAGGTCTAAGTCAGTTTGTACCCTTTTTCCTTTCTTGAGTCTTTTGTATTTGATGTGGCTCCTAATCCTATGTAACTTTGCACACACACACCTTGGAAGAATTTTTTACTGTTCCCTAGAGCTTACTATTTTTGGTAACATTGTCCGGGATGATCGGTTCAAAAAAATAGAAACCCTGACATCATCCTGGACAATTTTGTATCAGCCAGGATGATAGGCTCAATTCAGAAATAATCTGCCGCCAGATCTATTTAGGGATTACTTATTTTTGGACATCATCCTGGTGGATCTGCCTGGCCTATTCAGATCGGCCCGGCCGATCTAGCTCAATTTTTCTTAAATAAATCTGGCAATCAAGAAAAGAAATTAATGGTGATTTGCACGATCACATCGTCCGTGCCGATCTCAGGATTGGCCGGGACGATTTGACATTGGCCAGCTTCTTTTCAGGGCGATGTTAAGGATGATTTTCCTCATATTTGAACTAATCTTCCAGGATGATATCCTATCGGCCTGGACGATATGACAAAAACTTTTTTAATTATCCCTAACCGATCAGGCTGATTGAGCATAATTTATGCTGATCGGCAAGGCCAATATTTATATCGGCCTGAACGATAATGTCGGTTTTACAAATCTATTTAAAGACTTCTTTCTTTCTCATGAAGAGTGTCTTTGACAGCCATTGTAGCTTCGTTCTTTTGGGGGGAACTTGAAGAGAGAGCTTGAAAGGGAGTGATGAACGGGTGAAGTCTGAGAGGGAGAAGATCCTATGAGAGGGGACTCAAGGGAATGTAGAGGGGGATTCCACACGGTTGCACCGGCATGCTTGCACCTTAATACCGTCGGATTCAAGGCTTATCTTGAGGGAAGTTCACCAAAGAAGAAGACCTTTGGTGTCAAAGGACCCGGCTACTCCGCCGCACTGGGGAAGGTGGAAGTGATTTTGTAAGGGCTTCTTTGCCTAGTAGTGGTGAGCTAAAGGAGAGACACTTTGTTAGTACAATACTTGGAGGGTGCCTCCGAGGAGTAGACGTAGGTCAAGGATTGACCGAACCACTATAAATCCGGTGTAATCTTTCTTTATTTTACTTTTGCATTTATTTATTTTTGCACTCTAATTTTTGAGGTGATTTTGGTTTTAATTTTGTGCTTTACATAAAGAATTTTTTTTTAAAATACCAAGTCACCCCCCTTTTGGTTAGCTTCGGGCTAGATCTTAAGGGCTTAACATCCCTAACAAACTTTCAAGTGGTATCAGAGCGGAATTCATAAAAACAAGTTTTTGAAAGCTTTTGAGTTTTCCATCCATGGCTAATTTTTGTAATCATAATTTTGCGGAAGGTTATTCAATCACCAGACCACTTTTATTTGAAAATATTACATTTGATTTTTTAGAAAATTTGCATGTCAACTTTCTTGCAATCGATTGATTTCATATGTGGCATATGATTTTAACTGGTTATTCATTTCCATCATGTGTTATAGTTGGAATAAAAATTAATATTCCTTTTAATCAATGGAATAGGGAAGAACGAATCGATGCTCAATTGAATGCAACATCTTTAAATTACTTTTTCTGTGCTTTAAATTCTGAAGATTTTATGTTAGTATCCACGTGCACTACTGGTAAGAAAATTTGGGATAAATACACACCATATACGAAGGCACTAGTTAAATTAAGCAATCCAAGTTGAATATGTTAACGCATGATTATGAATTATTTTTCATGAAATCTTATGAAATGATCGTAGACATGTATACTATGTTTATTCAAATTGTGAAATCATTACATGCCTTAGGAAAAGAACTTTCAAACTTTGAAAAAGTAAATAAAATTATTCGTTGTCTACTGGATAAGTTTGATGCTAAAGTTGTTGCTATTTGTGAATCAAAAGATTTGAATGAATATTCTATTGATAATTTGATTGGCTTACTCATTACCTACGAGCAAAGTTTGGGTCAAAGAATTTTGGATGGAGGTGAGACGATTGTGCTAAAAGCTAAAGATACTGAAAAAGGTAGCTTAGTTGGTGATGAATGCAATAACTTGACAAGCAAATCAAAAAACTCATCAAAGCATAAGCATCAACAAAAGTGGAATAAAGGTAAAAATGGTAAGAATGTTAATATTTCTTCTAACCTTAATTACTTTAAATGTAGGAAGCCTGGACATATGAAAAATCAGTGACCTAATTTGAGAAATCTTCCTGTAAGAGAAAAGGGTAAAGCAAAGCAAATTATAAACTGGGGAAATAATGAAAAGCAAAACATTTCTTGGGTTGATCTTGCTTCTGAATCATCTGATTAGGAGCAAGATTATGCTTAAATTGTTTTGTGTACCTTATTTTATTTATATTTTTTTATATGTTCTTTTGTTTTTGTGATTTTTTTATTTCGTTAGATTTTTTAATCATTGCTTTTAATTTTCCTTTTTATGTGTTTTCTCTGATCTAACACACATATCACCTTTCTAAAAATTAAAAACTACCTCCTATTTGTTCTTGAATTCTTATGAAAATTGTGTTTGACTTCTATAAAAATAGTCAAAGGAAGGAAACTCATGTTTTTGACTCTCAATCTATGTTTCCTAAAAGAGGTTATTATACTTTTGATTTAAAATATTTTTCATATTTTAAATTAGTTTTTGAAAGTAAAAATTTTTAACTCCCTACATTTTATTTATCGCATAGGAATTTTTTACAAGTTTTTGAATCTAACTCATAATTTTCTTAATCAAGAAATTTGTTTTGTCAATAGGATGGGTTTACTTTTATTTTTAAAATTTTAGAAAGGTAGCATATTAAAAAAAAAGGCCAATGATGCCAAATCAAAAAAAAAGTGGTCAATGATGCCAAATCAAAAGATGCGCAATGACGCCAAATTGAGAAAGATACATAAAGTGTATCAAATGAAAAAGATGCGCAAAGTGCACCAAAAAACTGACAAGAGATATAAAATGAGCCCACAAAATTTAATGCTTACCATTCTTGTACTTATTAAAGCTTACAAAAACTCTAGATACTTTCGATACTTGAGTTTGAAAATCATGATTCCTGATTCAACAATTCATGCATTAATCTTCTATTAGATATATTTTATGGAAGAAATTTTGAAAAATGAATGTTTCTTTTTCTAATTTATTCTTTGATTTAGATATTAAATTAAAATGTTTTTGAGCCTTTTAAAAGAACTTGAGTTTGGATTATCAAATTCTGAATTTCTAACCTTTTCTGGGCTATGCGTTGTCAATACAATTCTACTAAGTTTTTGATTAAAACTAAGAGGTAACTTTCTCATTTTGAGAATATTTGTTCTGTTCACTAGATCAGGGATTATTTTTGTCTTTTAATCATTTTGTTCTTATTATTTGTGTCCCTTTTTCTTTTTGATAATATCAAAGGGGAAGAATGTATTGTTGTTGTTGTATTTGTATCCTTTTTTTCTTTCAAAAAATTAAAAATAATTTTTTTTATCTCCCCTATCTTTAAAAGTTTTATTCTAGTGAAGGGGAGATTAAGAGAAAATGTTTTCTTCTTTGTAAATTCAAATAGCAATGTTTGCTATCATAAAAAAGGGAGAGATTGTTGCGGATCTATTTTTTGGTTTATGATTTTGATGATAGAAAAAACTTTTATTTCTCTACGACTGCCTTATCTACTGACATTTGAGGTTCACAAGATCAGACTGTAATTTGGAATCAGCTCAAGATTGGGTAGACTAGGTCTGAGTCAGTTTATACCCTTTTTCTTTTCTTGAGTCTTTTGTATTTGATGTGGCTCCTAATCCTATGTAACTTTGCACAAACAAACCTTGGAAGAATTTTTGACTGTTCCCTAGAGCTTACTATTTTTGGTAACATCGTTCGGGATGATATTTATATCTACCTGAACGATCGGCTCAAAAAAATAGAAACCCTGATTAGGGCATCATCCTTATTAAGGAAGCCGTCATTAAACACATCATTCTGTACGATTTTGTATCGGTCAGGATGATAGGCTCAATTCAGAAAGAATATGCCGCCATATCTATTTAGGAATTACTTATTTTTGGACATCATCCCGGTGGATCGGGCTGGCCTATCCGGATCGGCCCGGCCGATCATGCACAATTTTTCTTAAATAAATCTGGCAATCAAAAAAGGCAATTAATGGTGATTTGCATGATCACATCGTCCGGGCCTATCTCAGGATCAGCCGGGATGATTTGATATTGGCCAGCTTCTTTTTAGGGCGACGTTTAGGATGATTTTCCTCATAGCTGAACTAATCATCCAAGACAATATCCTATCGGCCTGGACGATATGACAAAAAATTGTCTAATTATTCGTAACTGACTGGGCTGATTGAGCATAATTTATGCTGATCGGTGAAGCTGATATTTATATCAGCCTTGACAATAATGTTGGTTTTGCAAATCTGTTTAAAGACCTCTTTCTTTCTCATGAAGAGTGTCTTTGGCAGCCATTATAGCTTCATTCTTTTGGGGGGGAACTTGAAGAGAGAGCTTGAAAGATAGTGAGGAACGGGTGAAGTCTGAGAGGGAGAAGATCCTGGGAGGGGGGACTCAAGGGAGTGTGGAGGGGGATTCCACACGGTTACTCCGGTAGGCTTGCACCTTAATACCATCGGATTCAAGGCTTATCTTGAGAGAAGTTCTCCAAAGAAGAAGTCCTTTGGTGTCAAAGAACCCGGCTACTCCGCCGCATCGGGGAAGGTGGAAGTGATTTTGTAAGGGCTTCTCTACCTAGCTGTGGGGAGCTAAAGGAGAGACACTTAGTTAGTGAAATACTCAGAGGGTGCCTCTGAGGAGTGGACGTAGGTCAAGGATTGACTGAACCACTATAAATCTAGTGTGATCTTTCTTTGTTTTGCTTCCGCGTTTATTTATTTTTGCACTCTGATTTCTGTGGTGATTTTGGTTTTAATTTTGTGCTTTACATAAAGTAATTTTTTTTTAAAATACCAATTCACCCCCCTATTGTTTAGCCTCGAGCTAGTTCTTAAGGGCTTAACATCCTTAATAAACTTTCAAGTGGTATCAAAGCGGGATTCATAAAAACAAGTTTTTGAAAGCTTTTGAATTTTCGATCCATGGCTAATTTTTGTAATTATCATTTTGCAGAAGATTATTCAATCACCAAACCACCTTTATTTGAAATATTACATTTAATTTTTTGAAAATTTGCATGTCTACTTTCTTGCAATCGATTGTTTTTTGTATGTGGCATATGATTTTAAATGGTTATTCATTACCGTCACGTGTTATAGATGGAATTAAAACTGATATTCCTTGTAATTAATGGAATAGGGAAGAACAAATCGATGCTCAATTGAATGCAACATCTTTAAATTGATTTTTCTCTGCTTTAAATTCTGAAGATTTTATGTTAGTATCCACGTGCACTACTGGTAAGAAAATTTGGGATAAAATAGACACCATATACGAAGTCACTAGTGAAATCAAGCAATTCAAGTTGAATATGTTAATGCATGATTATGAACTATTTTCCATGAAACCTTATGAAACGATCGTAGAAATGTATACTTGGTTTATTCAAATTGTAGACATATATAAGAAGTTAGATATTCTTGCAACTGATTTATATATATATCGTAAGTTTAAAGGAACCATTTAATATTAGATATCCTAAAGATGATGATGATGATCATTCTTAATTTTAATTTTCCTAAAGAGAATGATTCTTTTTATTTATCTAGAGTCTTAAATTTCCTATGAAGGCAAGCCTTCATAGTTAATTTTGTTATAGGAAGTTTGGGCTTCCTATAAATACAATTGATTAAAATAATGGTAGAAATTTCTTTTGGAATTTTCAAGGAGTGATATGAAAGGAGTGGGGTGTGATTTCAATAGGGAATGGAGCAAATTTGAATAGTTATTTTGGAGGCAAGCGGATAAGGAGTAATAAGCATTTTGGGATTTAAAAATAATTCAAAAATGCCTCAACCAATCCTATATGTTGGGCTTTACATCTTAGCATAGATAAGTGTTTAATTTGAGTTGTCATTTTATTAGAATATTAGGATTAGATTCTTGAGAATGGGTACTTATAATTTTGGGTCTGCCCCGAATCTTAAGTTTAAGTTAGTCACAAAACCTTAGTGAACCAAACCTAACTAATTTTATGCAAATTTGGGCTTATCTCGGCTTATATTAGAGTGTCAGCTAAACCATAATGGTGCTTTAAATCCATGTTTATGGTCTTTATGAAAGATGGGTAGGTTGTTGTTCAAGTTCTTAAGAAATTGGGTCTAATGTCTATAGATGGTCGTAATCGGTGCCTTTACTTATGGGGCCTAATTATATTTGAATGTAATAATTTTTTTTTTAATTTAATTAGTTTTTAATACAATATATACTGATTGGCCTTATATACATAAATGATATTAAGTAGCTTAAAAATTTGGCTTAGAAAATAGATTTTTTCCTAGACATTACATAACATCCTCAAGATAGAGCTTCACCCTAATAGGCCAAGTAGTCTACCATAAACCACAGGCAGGAGGATGTCTAAAAGCTAAAAGAAGGTAAATATGTATGCATGTAACCCTCAATATACCCGAGCTTACATCTTAGATTTGCTTATATTCTATGTTAGCACAATTCTTTTATTTAGTTATGATTAAAAACATTTTGCCCTTAGAGAGCTTATTCGCATCCATGTTAAATCAAAAGTGGAATACATAGTAAGAAACCTACACATATTATGAAACTCATAATGCATGAAAAGTAAACAAGCCAATCATATCAAACCATCAAAATATATCAAATGAATGTAAAATAAATGCCATGTGGCAAGTGGCACTTAATTTATAACCAAGGGTCTACATAAATTAAAAGCAGTCAGGTACCACAAACAACAACCCAAATTATAATCCTATAAAATGATGCAAGTATTTTTAAAATGGGATGTTTTTGTCTTCAATTATTTAGCTCCTTTCTTCAAGCTCCATGAATTTGTTGGATTCAGATATCCAAATGAAATTAACTCCCAAAGGCCAGTGTTTCTTTTCTCTTTTGGATTTTTGAGTTATCCAAATTTAAATTTCCAAATGAAAGGAACTCTCCCCTAAGAGATGTTTTCTTCCTCTTTGGAATTCAAATTGGATATTTAAATATCCCATTTTAGTTAAACTTTCACAACACTTTGAATTTCAAATTACATATTTGAAATAAAAAAAGACTCTAAAATAATCTGCATGGTTATCCTAAATGGTTTATATAAAATCATCTAGAAATTTCAAACATGTGTATAGACAATTTGCTCACATTTGAGAACAATCACACATAGTCATGCTCTTTTAAATTTATTGGGGGCTAGTCATTTGAAGCACCTCCAAAAAATTTAGTTAATTATAATTTAAATAACCTCCTTTCCTTTTATCCCTACATGAGCATGTCCAATTATAAAAGATTTTTTTATCATCCAGATCATCCTAACCTAGGAAAATCTAGCACCCATCACACCACATTGCAGGTAACATGGTTAAAGAAAACATTTCATCATGAGCAATCACAAAAATGAAGTCTTAATTAATTACATGTAGTGAAATCTATGGTGGATTTCATTTATTGAGTAATTACTACCTTTATTTGCACCGGGGCCATGAGGTTTATTTCACCATCCTTAGGGATAATAACTCCACGAGACTGGTTTATTCAATAGAAAATATAATTATTTAATTAATTTAGTTTATTTAAATTAAGTTTTAATGATTTTTAATTAATTTGTTACTGATTTGATTCATTAGATTGATAATTTTCTTTTATTTTTGCATCAATCAGTTTGTGGCGTTGTCACAATGGGCATGAGATCCTATGTCTCCTTAAGACACATACCCCTGCAACTCGAGGTAGTCCATCCAAAAAAAGTAGTTTATGTACCTGTATTAAGGATTTAATATTGGTTAACTAATTAAAGATTAGTTAATCTTATGGTTTTGTACTCCATTAAATTTGTCTGTGGCATTTTCAAAACATACATGAGAACATAAGTCTCTTTAGGACACGTAGTCTAGCAATTCCAGATAGTTCATCCTAAATATTTCATCAATGGAATGTTTATTGTGAAATTTTTGGATTGGTTATTTGATTATATTGGCTGGATTGATGTTTTGCTAGAATTTTAATCATTTATTTATTTTTTGCATTTTATGAATGATTCAAATTTTGGGAAAGGTTATTGGATTATTCTAATTAATAAAATGAGGGGTCCAAATTTTTACTTTAGATTTAGATTAAGTTCTAGAGTTTTGGTATTTTTTTATAAATTCTAGATCACAAGAAGACTAAAATGACACTAAGTTTGCAAGAGTAAAATGATTTTTCAAAGTTTTATTATTAAATTGAATTATTTAACAGCTTAATTAAGTAGGTGCTCTTATTTTTGCTCCAAATTCCCTAAATATTCTACTATAAGTCAGTGATGACATGTATGAGTGTTTTCAAGTGTTTATAATTTAGTTTCCATTTCTAATAATTTTTAATTATTTATTTCAAATAATTATAAATTTTCTTTAATTATTAAATTAAGTAAAAATTTTGAGTCCAGTGAAGGGGTTTTAATTTTCCTAGCTACATAGTTTAATTATGAACGATTTCACATCTAATTTATAATTTTTGGATTTAATTTGAATTTATTATATATTTTAAAGTTTTAGTCCCCCTAAAATGACTAATTTTTGTTTGGACTAATTTTTTGACCTATTGGATTCAAAATTTAGTGAAATTAAAATCAATGATTCATAACATCACTAAATTTATTGTTGCAAAGTTTCACTTCTATTGGGTGAGTGTATAATTATTTAGGATTTTTCTAAGTTTTCTAGACATAAACCTTAATTATTTTTCCTAGGTGTCGTTAGTATTCCATAGGTTTTACATCAAGTATATCTAACCCTTATTGCCAAACATACATGCCCTAAAAATTTCAAAGCCTAATTCTATATATTTTATGAGGAATGAATTTTCAATCTTTTAGGTGAAAATCTGACCAAAAAATTTATAAATTCAATTTGGGCAAATCTAGACATCAATAAGGGCTAATAAAATAGAGCCATATGAGGAACATCCTCAAGTGTACCTTGTCTAAATTTGAGATCAATTGGATCACTAGATTGAGAGTAATTATGGAAATTCTATTTTTAATAAAAATTTAATATCTCATAATCTAGTGGTCCAAATTTATTGAAATTAATTTTAAAGTAAACTTGGGCTCAGGTAGGTTCCAATGAGCCCAAGAACATCAAATCTAGACAATCAATAACATTTTGGTGATTTTTCAAAGTTTTAGTCATTTTTTGAGTTAAGGATCATACTATATGGATCTTAGATCATATTGGACAATACAGATCGTACAGTATGATCCAAAACCATGCAATATAACCTTTTTACATGTGATTTTGGTGTGAATCATACTGGTGATCATACTGTACGATTTAGGGATCATACAGTATGATTTATACATGATTTAGAGCAAAATCATAGTCCTTTGATAATTATAGAAGAAACATACGACTATGATTTCATATTCTACCCAAGAATGACCAAAAACCTAAACTAAAAGGCTTTCTAAACATAACATAGGGTAGACTTAATGGTATGAAAAATAAGAAGATTATAAAATATGAATAAAGAGGAGAATAAGAGTTATTTCACATTTATAAATGCATCACACACAAAATACATTTAATCCTATTTCTAGGTGATAGGGTTTCACTTTTACCTCAATCCAATGGATGTAAATGTCAAAACTTTAGCTCTTTTTTACTTTTTAATCCTCTAGAATAACCCCTCTAAAGAAATCATAGTCTAAAAAGCTCTAGATCATGAGCTATTTGAGTTGGATGGACTCCAAGTAAAGGGTGGCCATTCACTGGTGGTTTTGAGCTAGGAAAATATAAAGGGAGGTTTCTAGAAACAAAACAAAAATGGGAGCTCTAGCTTGGGGGATAAGGGTAATGAGATTAGTTAGAATGAGGCATCTCATGCCTTTCTGCCTATCTCAAGGGTTTCAAGTTTTGGGGAATGGCTTGGATGCATCAAAGCCTTTCCTTGGATGCCCTACACATTTTTAAGGATATTAGATGATAGAGCCAATGACTAGGAGAGCTAGGATGTAATTGGGTGGCAATTCATGGGAGAGGGGCCACATTTTCTCTTTTGGGTAAGACCAAGCCAGTTGGATGACTATGGCACCCCAAGAGAGGGGGGGGGTGTGAATTGGGTTTTAAAATTTTTATTAAAAGAAGGAAATTAAAAAACAATTATAGATATTTTGCAAAGAATAAATAATCATAAAAAAAATTTATGAAAATGCAAAAGAAAATATATGCAACAAAATAAAATAACAAGCACAATATTTTTATGTGGGTCGGCCCAAATTCCAATCCGGCCTGCATCCAAGCTAGTCAACTTTCATGCTAGAATCCACTAATCTTAGGTTTACCTTGCAAACCTTAATTCTTTAAACCAAATAAGTTATTTACAACCTAAGTAATCACCTACACGAGTGAGTATAATCTTCTCTACAATTTAAACTTCACTAAGCCAAACATTTTAGGTAAAAGAAAATGAAAATTGCAATTTGATGTAAATAATACAAGCTCAATTTATCTTACAATCAAATTACCAAAATATTTGAGGTGATCTTACAATTTAATTTTAATCATCACACTACTTACTAATGAAATAAAAAAAATTCTCTCTTTAAGATAGATTTTTATTTTGATAAAAATATGAATAGTATTCTAAATAAAAATAATTTTCTTGATGATTTAAACTATAACTCTCAAATCATATAATACCTTTAAAAATGAATTAGATTTGAAATGAAAATCTATGTCACATAAAAGAAAATAAAACTACTTGTTTTTGCTATCTTTATGGATTTAAAAGATTTAACATATGAAACTTAATATAACATTCTCAACTAGTTTTTAACCAAATAATAATATTTTTAAGAAAAAAATAAATGGTAAAAACTAAAAGAACAACAAGAAAATATTTAGAGAAAGAAAGAAAACTAAAAAACTCAAAGAGATGTTACACGATTTAATGTGTTGAAGCTTTCCAACCAAAAATCTGATCTTGTAAATGAAAAGAGCTATGGGAATTAAAATCAAAGTTTCTCCTCTCAAGATTTTGCTTGTAAGGAAGAAAAATGGAATGGAAAAAAATGAATAAAACTATTATTCTAATATTAAATTTAGAACTAATAATATTATATTCAATAAAGAATTCATTTATATTAAAGAAATATGAGTTTCAAATGGCTAGTCACATGGACAAGTCAAAAAGCCTTTGCATCATCCAAAATAAGGCAAAAATGGCTACCCAGCAAATGATATTAAAATCAAATAATGATTATAAATTTATTATATATTCAATATAGCTCCAAATGGGTCTTATAACCTATCAATTTCTATCTGCAGAATCTAAGAAATATTAAAAAAAAAAAAAATTAAGTCATGTTTCCATCAAAATAATAACTTATTTAGCAAAATAAAAACTTATGCATATTTTCATGTATTTAAATATTCATACAATCTTATGATATAATTTAGATAAAATTTATTGTGTATCTATAAATTTATGTGAAACAACATAATAAAAAAAATACCAAGTAAACTTATTACTTTTATTTACCTTTGCTTAGTATCTTTTCATATTTAATAAATTCAATTTAATTAATGAAGCATATAAAATTTAATTAAAGAATCTTATATATTTTTAATTTAAGCTTATTATTGTTAATTAATAATGTATTGATCATTTTAATAAATATTTAAATTATGAGCATATTAAATCATACAAGTAAATATTAATGGACCTCTAAAATAATTGTACGTTATTATAAAAATCTTCAAAATATCCATCTAGGTCCATATTGAGCCCTTTCAGCTCAAATTTTGATTAAACTTGAGTTTTGCAATGTAAATCCCATATAAGTAATTATCATGCACATTCATCAAATCATTACACGAGAAATACTTAACACATAATTTAGAACATCCACGTATATGTTTATTATCATCAAAAGCTCTAGAATAGGTCATGAGGTAGATAATATTAATAAGGTGATAAGCTTGGTTTAAGGGATATTTAGAGACCTTTTTTAGTAAATGTAGAGTCACCTAAATAGCTTTGGGTGAAGAAAAGGGCATGGTCCAATATGGTTTGACCATATGGGCTCTCTGAAACTTTTGGATGACTTTTTGACCAATCAACTAGTCAAGTTGACTTATGAGGTGGACTTGAGAGAGTATAGTTTATGTTGAGTTGGATTGGATGGAGTCAAGAGGGTTAGGTTAAATGTATGAGTGAAGGAATGTATGTAAGGTAGAGTTTGACCAAATATTTTTAGTTGACTTGGTGAAACTCACTATGATTTCACTCATAATGACTTTGAACATTTTTATGCCATAAAATGAAATGAGATTGAAGGCTTAATGGGGTTTGATTTGAATGCATATGGTGATTTAACCCAAATAGGCTAAATTAGACCAAACTTAGGCCTAGTTGACCAAGTCAACTGGTGATTGGTTCAATGTGACCAGTCAAGTTCATTTCACTAGGAGGATTGGTCATAGGAATTTAATGAAGATTAATTTTAATTTAAATGCATGAAGAGTTGGGCTTTCTTGAGCTAGCCCCACTAGATCAATCACTAATTTAGAATTCAATAATTATTGGCTTGATTTATGAGGCTCCTTGTAAAGAAATTTGAGTCATGACTAAGGTCAGATGGTTAGTGCACTGAGTTAGGTAGTGCAATAAACCCACAAGTTATGATTAATGGTTGATATAGTCAACCAGGTCAAACCAATATTTAGAAAAGGGTCTAACATATTTAGATTGATGTATTGAGACTAATGGGGATGGTCTCATGCCATAGGGAGGCCATTTGGTTTGAAATACTTATTTGGGTCCTTAAGGGAAATTCTAGTCAAGGGGGTCCATGGTCAATTCTGGGTCAACCTGGGCCCACCAAAGTGTATTTTTATGTTTAACATGTCAAAATAAGGGTTATGGATATGTTCAGGGGCTTTGGGCAAAGTATAAAGGTCAAGTTCCACAATATGCAAGGTTCAGTGGCATATGTTATAAATATTTAAAACTTTTATAGCCTTTGGATTTAAATTGAGCTTTTTAGGTTAGAGGACTTAAATTGGCCTCAAATTTGGAGGTTGACCCTAGTGAAATTCCTAATCGATATGAAAATTATAGATCACAAATTGGGGTTCATTTGATTTGATTTCAATGTGATTGAAAAATCAATAAAATAGGTTCATAGGATATGGGCCTTTAACCTTGAATTTTGGTTTGAGTTTTGGATTTGAATGTGATTTTGGATTTAATTGATTGAATTTGAGTTTGGTTAGCTTCATGAAAAAATGAGGTTAACATAGAATCGCACCTTGGTAACCCACTAGCATCAGCATAATAAAATCCCACCTCGGTCACTCATTAGTACCAATACTAACATAATCACACCTCAGTCACCTACTAATACTGATAAAGTAGAACCTAGATGGCCTATTGGCATCAGCATAGTAGAATCCCACATCGGTCACCCACTCGTACTAGCATAATAGAATTACATCTCGGTTAACCCACTTGAACCAGGATCACATCACACTACCTCATATTAACTCACATTTCTTTAACCATTATACAAGTTTTTAATACATTTCATTTATTAAAACATAATTTGACATAATTCATAAAATACAAATATGCCTTAATGGTGGGTTCTAGAAATACTACTGAGAAAAAATACATAATTTCAAAACATAACCAAATTACTAGAGATATTGTAAAACATTGTTATAAGATTAATTATATTGCGACACTATTATTCAAAGTCTCTATAATATTGTATCCAACAAAAACCATACAAATATCAAAACACGTGATGAAAATTTTCCAATAAATTCTAAAAGAATTAGTAATCATAATCTTTATAACATATAAAAGTTACGCAGTGAAAGTTCTATCAATACAAAGTTATCCTTATTTTTTATTAATGAAAATAAAAATTTTATAAAAAAAAAAAATCTAAAAACTTTCAATTATTGAAACCTCATCTTAGATTCATTCTCCCAAGTAGCTTCTCTAAAAGTTTTATTATTCCAGTACACCAATATCTTATGAACCTATTTTCTCCATAATTTGCTCATATCGTATGCAAGAATTCTATTTTGGTTCTTCCCTAAATGTAATCTATAATGAACCTCAACATCATCAGTGGATAATCTCTTTACAAAATATGATACCCACTTTCTCAAAGAAGACATATGGAATATACTATGTATATCTTACATATACTATAGTAATAATAGCCTATATGTAGAACAACCAATCCTTTTAATAATTTAAAAAGGTCCAATGTACCTTGGACTCAGCTTGCTAATCCTTCCAAATCTTCTAACACCTTTCATAGTGCTAATTTTAATATAAAAAAAAACCATCAACCTAAAATTCAACCCTTATGTATTTTTGATAATAATTCCTCTTATGCCTGTCATGTGCAGATCTCAACCTTTCTTTGATCACATGAATCTTTGATATAGTGTCATTCTCAAAAGTTAACCATGTCACCTATCTATCACCCACCTCTATCAAAGAAGAAGAAAATTTGCACTTCCTACCATACAGGAATTCATGAGTCATACTTATGCCCGACTAATAATTATTAATATGCACAAATTCTATTAGCGGGATATGATCCTCCCAACTACCATCTACTGACCTCATTTATGAGGTCATCCGAACCTTTTCAAACTCTTGAGTAAGCATCTAGCAGCTTTCAATCATCAAGTAATCAATAATTAACTTAAATTAGTATGCATACATTCAATCAAATCTTAGACTACACTTATTCATTCAATCTATACTTCAATCAATCAACATACATAAATTTCAATTAAATTTTAATCACAATCAACAATCATAACTAATCATTCAAGATTCCATTCAATTTTAACTATATACATCAAATCAAACTTCAATCAATGACTCTAATTATTCAACCTTCAGACTACAATTAATAATCATTCAATATCTATATGTTATTATAACTTTGCACAATAATCAATTGACCCAATGCACTGCCTAGTTCAGTGCATTGATATCTATGACCTCAATTAGGGTCTAAACCACTTCACTAGGAACCTCATACATTAAATCCAACATCTTTTATCCCCCGAGTCAAAAGTTGATCAAGATGATTAATTGAACTATCTCCGACTAGCTCAATTGATCATTAAATATCAATTATCCTTAAATCCATCATCAAATGAAATTTGATCTTCACTAGACTTCTCTGAACTATTGTCCTAGTAAAATGGATTTAACTAGTCATCGTGGCCCAATCAATAGTTGACTTGGTCAATTAGATCAAGCCTAGTTAAATTAGACCCATTTGGTTAAATAGTAGCATTTGATCCAACTAAGACCATCCAAACACTCAAAATAGTTCCATTATAGGATTCAAATACATTCAAATTCACCATGGGTCAAATCATCATTAGATTGACTTAGTCAACTCATCATGACTTAGTCAAACCACTAAAGGTGGTCAACCCTCACCATACAAAGACTCCCTCAATCATATAATAAACTTAGTCACCAAGACCCATTGCAAACTAGTAAAATAACTTTCAATCACCCCCCTCCCCCCTATCAAATCCACCCCACCATGGTTTGACCAATTAACTGGTCAAAATAGTCAATAAAGCCCTTAAATCAATTCATTTGCTCAACATTACACTCCAATCTTAAACCCTTTGCTATAATCCTATCCCATATCACCCCAATAATAAATTATAAACTCTTCGAGTCCACATCAGCTCCCATTAATTGTTTTACCAATCAAATAGTCAATGAGAATGTTAAATTCTTTTAAATGGTCAAACCACTCTTCAAATAAGCTTTTCTCCAAACCTGCTATAATGACACGGGACATGTGTCATGTATCTCAGCATCTGCCTTGATCAATCTTGATATTGACCTCTTTTTGTATGAGGTCACTAGGACCTACCTGGGTTTCTTTCTGGTAACCTAATGATTGACAAGTGTCCACTTCTCAATAATATATGTCTCAGCCAAATTCTAATCCAACTCTTAATCAAATCCCTGCCCACTTTCTAATTCAAATCTTCAATCCAATTTTTTACTTCTAAACTCCAATCTAACCTTTAATCAACCTTCAAATCATATCCAATCAATTCCAATAATTTAGTTGATTGTGATTGATGTGGGTAGTTCAAACTCAATCATTTAATCCCAAAATCCAATCCAAATCTAGGATTCCAAACCAAATATGAGAGTTAGGGACCGAGGTCCTAAAACCCTTTCTAGGTGATTTTCCTGTCATCTAAAAATTTAATCAATTGACCTTTGAATCATGATCTATAAGTTTCATAATGATAAGACATATCTCTCAAATCAACCCTAGCCATAGAAACTTAAGTTATTTCTAAGGGCTATAAAACCTTCAAATATTTATAACCTATGTCACTGAATTTATCATTTACTAGAAATTGACATTGGGACCTTCCTAAAGCCCTTAACCATGTCCATAGCTTCTATTATGACATAATGACCAGTAAAATGTATGTTGCTGGATCTAGTTTGACCCTGAGTTGACCACAAGTCAAAATGATCAAAATGCCCTATAAGGGGGATTTTTGACTTTTTGCTAAAACACAATATAGATCAACCTTATCAATCTTTAAAACCTATCCCAATGAATCCTAAATATCATCAAGATCACATTAGAATCAAACCCACCCTTTAGTTTGACCTGGTTGACCAAGTCAACCATGATTGACCAAAATACCCCTTAAGGATTTAAATGGCCATTTCAAAATAAATTAACTCTTCTTGACTTGAAACCACTTCCATTGGTTTCATATGATCAATTTGAACACAATGGATCAAACCCTTTACCCTAGGTCAACTTGGTTGACCTAGTCAACCAAGTTTGACCCAACTACACATACACTCCTATCCACTTCGAACCCTTTGACCAAGACTTTGTCAAGCCAATTCAAACCCCTATGATCACTCATTGGATCCTTAGAGATAACCCTTTGAAGGTTCCAAGCCTTGGGCTCACTTGAGTTGGCCATTTAGCTTGACCCAAGAGTCCAAAGAAGGCCTCTTATGAGCCAAATCTCAACTCAAGACAAATTGGATAAAACCAATGCTTATATTAGGTCCCTCATGACTCAATGCACTTTTCCTAGTTGACCCAACCTGGATAAACTCTGGTTAGGAAGTTGAATCGCCCAAAGTGGTTGAAACAACTATGTATTAAGCCATTTCCAAACCTAGGCCTCAACAAAATAAATAAATATTATATTGGGTGGCCCTATGTCCCACACACTTGCCCTACTCAACTCAGCCCTTAGGTTTGACTTGGGTTAACCCCTAGGCTAGCCTAAAATGCTTAAACAACTTTGACCTGAGCCATTTTCTACTACATACCTAATTAAACCAAATTATCACTGGTATTAGGTAGCCGCCCTTGATTCAATGCACCTCCCACATTAACCCTAGCCCATTACTCGACCCAAGATTAACCCAAGTTGATCCAAACCATACCAATTTTTAGGAATTAGGGTCCTTCTTAACCAATTGGATCTCCCATTTAGTTCACCAGAACCCCAGTAAGCTTTCCAACTAAGCCTAACCCAACTAGTGGATGATGTTGCCTAAAATGAATGGAGAACAAGCTATAGTGGTCCATCCCTCACATTCCCTAGCTAAAGACTCTCCAATCTCTGAGTTCACTTCCTTTGAGCTCTAAGGATCTCCACAGCTTATTCATTACCAACAGGTAGCCATCCAACCGCTTGCCTGGTTGATACCAACTATCCTTAGCCTCAGATAATGCTTGAATAGGGCACCCTTATCTAGACATCCCAATTTATTCCTAACATTTCAAAATTATTCCCTAGAACTCCCTGAGCATTCCTCTCTATTCCCCTAACTTCTTAGCCCTCTCTGATAGATAATTCAAGAGAACTCCAATGAAACGTTTTCAAACTCCACTTGAAGTCGTACTTTTAGCCATCTCTTGGGCTCAACATTTAAAGGAGAAGTGATCGACATCTCCCTCTCAAACTTCTTGATAGAGAAGCTCATTTATTGAGGCCTTCTCTGAGGTATAAAGTCTAACCTGAGCCCCTAGTCAGCTAGCCTTGGTTAAGTGTAAAATAAATCATTATCCCACCATATTTTGACCATTAAATTATCAGTTTGTATCTTTCTAATCCTTCCCATGAAATTTGATGTGAATTTGTCAATGGGATCACCCAGATCACACTAAAAAAATTATATGGCTTCAGAATATAGTGGGAGGTTGATGATATAATTGTGACCATTGATCTTAATCAATGGCACACATTCAATCTTGCAGTTTTGAAGCCCATTTAATTACATTTGTCTGCTTAGTCATCTAATGACTACAATTAACCTCACATTTATATAGTCAGTTGCCAATGATTAGCTATCTAATTGGGAGGCACCCATGTGGAAAGCACGACTAACTGTGTAAATCATGCATTGGATAGATCTCAAGGAAACTTCAAAAATTCATATCTTCTAATCAACTTGACCAAATTAAGAATTCTTAGGCTCATTGGATAGATCTCAAGGAGATTTTTAAAAACCCTATGGTTTCAAGCTTTAATTCAACATGTTTTATTTTAATTACATTAATGGCATTTCTAGTATTTTTGGTATTTATAGCTCAATTATGTCTCCCCATGTCTTGAAACATTGGGAGGCTAATTTTTGGCATGTCTTTGACATGTCCAAAAATTTACCCATCTATTTGATCTATTTAAGGGCATGTTTAATTCAATCTAAACTTAGGAGTCATGGTTTGACCCCTAAGTTCAAATTGGCTTAGTGATCTTTCAAATTAGAAAACAATTTGAGTATTTGTGTGTTGATTTTCCTTAGGATAAGGATTTTAGAGCCACTAATTTCACACTCCCGCCTTGCCTTAGGTTGTGAGTTATGATTTTTCTAAGGTAACCCTATGGTTACTTTAGGTGGTTTAGTTAACAATCTTAGGGGATTCAATTTGGGCCTTGAGGATTGGTAAACTCAGGGTCTAAGTTTCGCTTGAATTGGCACCCATTTGGTCCACCAACTAGGGAACCCAAAATCACCCCTAAATTTGACCTCAAACCTTAATTAAATCATAATTAATTAATAGTAAATCCTAAAAATCGAGATAATATACCAAATTCTTCATAATTGAACCTTCCACACATGAATGATAAAATCCCTATGATTAGATCATTAATTTACGGTTAATCTAATTTTTAATGAAAATTAACTTTTAATTTTTTTAATTAATAAAAATATTTTTTAAAAAAATATTCAAACAATTAGAACAATTCCATTATGTCATTTTTTACCTTTGGGGGTAACTTCAAGTAATTTGGGATTAATTTGGATCAAAATCTCCAAATCCTTTCTAATTAAATAGTTTTTAAAATACATTAAATATCTAAAATTTTAAAATTCAAAATTAATTCTAGAAAATTTTAAATTGAACAAATTCAAATCCATTCACCTATAATTAAAATCTAGTATTTCTTAAAATTTTCAAACTTTCAAAATTTATTCAAAGTCAAAAAGTCAACTCTTCGCTCAATTGTAGTTCAAATTTTAGTCAAAACTTTTAAAAATCATTACTTAATATAAAAATTTCTAAATTGAATAAACTAAGAGTTTAATTAACCATCTTAAGGTTTATTATTTAGGAAACATAATAGAATTTTAAAATCCATCATAATTATAAAAAGTGTACTTATGTTCCCTTTAATTAAAAGAATAAAATAATTCAAATAATTTCTAAATTTAATAATTCTCTTAAAATTCCAAAAAATTCTAATTTAATCATTCAAACTAGTAATTAATTATGAATATTAAAATATATTAACCTTTAATCCTCAACCAATTAAATTAACTTAATTAACATCAATTACTATTGGGTAACCCGGGTCTTCGAGGTTTTCAATTTAGCCCCAAGGAAGGTGAAATAAGTTTTACAGCCGCATTGAGCAATAATGATAGTAATCAATCAACCTTTAAAATATATTTTAAAAAAAACTTTAATACATCTATATTTAAACTCAAATTAAATCCCCCTATTGACCTTTAAAAGACTTGAATAATAAATAACTTTAACAAACTACCCAGCCTAAGACAAATGCAAGCCACACATCCACTATAGAAAAAACACGTATTATCAGCAAACAAAATTTGTCAAAAAATTCCCAAAATCCATTGAAAATTAGCATTTCTGGTGGATTCCCAAATGCAAGCCACACATCCACTACAGTAAAATGCGCATAAAAAATGTTATCGACACAAAATAATCCAACAGAAATATTTCTTGTGAATTTCAGGTGGAAAAAATGTCAAAAATTTGTTGGGCAGATATACTCCTCTAGAAAAAAAAAACCCACCAATTTAGCACCCCATTACCCACACAATGGGCCAACCCTTAGACCCACTGACCCATCGTTAACTCGACCTACTTAGCTCACCACCAATATAACCCGATGCTACATCTAGCCTAGCTCACGCTCGCGCAACCTGGTGCCAGCCCCTGACCTACCCACCACACCTGTGCCTACGGTATTCAAACTGTGCCCCCTACATGCACGCACTCCGGCATTACCACTAGTCTATTACTGCAAAACTATTTTACTAGCTGAGTTTTTTAAAATTTATATTATAATGCTACATAATTAATTTAAAATAATTAAGATATTTAAATAATAAAATTAATAAAATATAAAATAATAAATTTAATTTATAAAATCTAAGTTATTTTAATTTAATTTATATTTTATTTAAAATAAATAATAAATTTTGATTAAAATAATTATTATATTTAATTTAATAAAAAAATTTAAAAATTTTAAATTGATTTCATATAGAATAATTATTATTGAATATTTTTAAATATTTATAATAATCATTTAGGAAATTAAAAATTCCATAAAAAATCTATCAGAAATTCTACCATAAAAACTACTAGTAATACGCCAAAAATATTTCATCAAAAATTCGTAGGAAAATTCACCAAAAATTTTAACATATTTTTTTTCCGACAAAAAATAGTTTTTTTCCTCTAAGCAAAGGATCCTTTGCACACACCTTAGATGATTTGCCAGGACAACTAATTTTAGATTTAGATTAGGCTGGTGTTTTCTTTTCTGCTTACTTGTGTACTAGATTTTTTGAGTTTTCACTACATATTATTTACTAGATTTCTTTATTGATGTAAGAGTTTATTTAATCAATATAATTTGTTAATTGATGTGGTGGGTGTTAGATTACCCCATATTAGGAATCATAAGTCTGCTTACAGAGTTATCTATAGGTGGTCATGCTCATACAGGGCTTTAAATTAAGGGGGCAAATTTTAAATCTTTTAAATTATCAAGTTTTAAGCATGTGCTAAAAAAATGCTTATGACCTCCAAGAGATCAAAAGACCATGACTGAGTGTGTTTATTTATTTATATTAATGCATACATATAAACTGTTTGGGATGTTTTGATTTTAAATGTATAGGATAACCTTACAGGAAGTCAAGATTTTTATTTTAAATTTTGTTGTAATTCATTTGAGTTATAAAATATGAAAGTACACATTTGAGTTAGGATATTATATCTAACTTGGAGCCCAAAGAGGAGGAAACATCTTTTAGGGGAGGGTTTCCTTCCATTTCAGCATTCAAAGTTAGGATGATTTTTTATATCCCAAAAGCAAAGAAAACATCCATTTGACGGACAGTTTCTTTTCATTTGGATATCTGAACTTGAAGAATCTAAGGAGCTCAAAGAAGGATGAAGAAGTGTAAACTAAAGAGTATCCTAATCATAGTCACTTGCGTCAGTCCTTAGATCAGAATCCACATTATCTTTAGTGGTACATGACCACTTTTAATTTCTATAAATCTTGGGTTGTCTAATTAAGTTACGCTTGCCACTTGGACATTCATTTTATTTTATTTAATTAATTGATTGTTTTATTTACACTACTTGTGCTTAGAAATGCCTACTTTTTCTAGTTGTTTATTGCATGATAATTGTTTCTTAGCTTAGATACGATATGAGGCTCATGAGGGTACAAGTAAAAATGTTTTCTACTTAAAACTAAAATGAAAATTTTAGGCCCAACATAGAAATTCTAATAATCTAAGAAGTAAGCCCAAAATCACAAGGAGTTCTTATTTATGCATATTTATTTCTTCTCCTTCTTGTTAGGAACCTACCCACATATGGTTTTGGCCAGGACACCTTATATATTATGATGTAGTCTTGTCAAGGGGATGTGTTTGATTGAAAATTGTTATTGTTTGAAAAGTATTAATTTTCTTTGGGAAATATTTAATTTCTGGAATTTTAAGTTTTAAAATTGAACTCTTATTATGAATGATATGTCACCTCGAAAGGTGAACATATCGTTCTCTAACAGGTTCAAATCTCAAAGTTTTAAATTTATCCGGATTATCATAGTCAAACTCAAGGGGGAACAACGTATGATCTCGAAAGATCAAAATGATGTTCAATCAATTGTTTAACTATAATAATTCAGATAAGAGATCGTTAATTTCATAATCAAAATAATGATAATAAAATAATATATCTTCCTGAAGAAAGATGATATTACCTATTACTGATTATTTGAATATGACGATAATGATCGCCATTTTTTGGTTTGAATTCCTAAAGATAATTAATTAGAGGTTTTGAAAACTTGATTTTGAAAATCAGGTCTGGGTTTCTAAATCTCCTATGAGTGCAAGCCCTAGTAGTTAATTACATTACAGGAAATCAGAATTTCTTATGAATACTCTCGATTAAAATAGCGGTAGAAATTTTATTTAGGTTTTCAAAGCTGGATGTCAAAGGAGGTAAAGGTTGGAATTTTTAATTGGGATTGGGTCAAATTTGAACATTTATTTTTGGAGTCGAAGGAAGAAGTGTAGGAGATGTTTTGAGATTCTGAATTACTTTAGAAACACCCCAGCCTATCCTAAGTGTTGGGCTTAAATTAGATGGAAAGAGATTTAATGTTTAAGTAATCAATTTTATTAGAAAATTAGGATTAGATTCCCAGAGGTTGAGATCTTATAGCCCGAGCTTGCCTCAGAACCTAAGTCTAAATTGGGTACTTAAAATTAGTAACCCGAACCTAGCTAATGCAGTATAAGTCTGGACTTACCCCGGCCTGGATTGGGGAGCCAGCTAAACCACCTAGGCACTTTTTAAAAATATGAGTCTAGTCAATTATGAAAGAGTGATTAAGGATGATAAATTGATTAAGTTTAAAGAGTTGTGGCCGAAATCTAGAGCAGATCCTAATTGGCCCCTTTGACTTATGTTGGGTATTTGATGTCTAAATAAATGCAATTAAGTATTAGACTCTTTTTAAATTTGTTACTAATGTGACGCATGCTAGTCGACTCGATTAAATGCATGAATCAGTATGAAACAGTTTAAAATTTTTTGGCTTAGAAAATAGGTTTTTCCCTAGAGATTGCACAACATCCCCTTGATAGATCTGCACCCTCATAGGCCAGGTGGTCTGTTAGAACCCGCAAGCGGGGAGGTGCCTAACAAGGTAGAGAAGGTTCGATATGATGCATGAAAAACCCTCGGTGAGTCCAAGCTTACTTCTTAAGACCCTTTAGAGTTTCTATCTTATCTTAAAAAATTTTATTTAATTGAAGTAAAAAAAATTTTTGACAAACCCCTAAGAGCCTAAAGTCAAATTCCCGGCTAAATCAAATACGTCATACAAATAAAAAGACTAGAAAAGCATATAATTCTGGTGCTTAATCTATTAAATAATTCAATTAAATTAAACCCAAGCAGTTAATACTCAAATTGGATTAAATATCCCAAATTCAAGTCACTTTAAAGATTTTAAAACCATATCATAATCAAATTACATTTGAATTTAAAAAAAAATCTAGACTCGATCCTGGAGGGTTATCCTAATAATCAGCAGTTATATAAATAAACCCAAGCAGTTAATACTCAATCTCAAGTAGTTAATACTCAATCTCAAGCAGTTAATATTCAATCTCAAGAAGTTATATTTGAAATTTAAAATGCTTAATTACTTAAAACACATAGTGCAGAAAAGTAAACAAACACATCAATTCTAAGTTAGCAAACAACATGCAGTGAAAGCTCGAAAATCCGGCACACAGCGGAAAAGTAAACACCGACCTAGCCTAAAACTAGAGTTAGTTGTCCTAGAAAACCATATAAAGTGGGTGCAAAGGCTGTGTGGTTTTGATATGTCCTATACAGGGCAATTTGTTAAAGTTGTTTAAGGTTCTCGTTGGTTGAAAGGCTTAAGGGAGGATATTAGTTAAAGTTTAAGTCTTAATGATTTGAGATTAATTTTAAGATTGATTTTAATTATTTTTTGGATACCACCTTTATTTCTCATCGAGGCCGTGAAGTTTATTTCACCTTTATTGGGACTAATTAATAGCCTCGTAGGCCTGGGTTACCCAGTAGTACTTAGTATAATTAAATGCTTTAATTTGATTAAAGTTTGAAGGTTGATAAATTTAACTTAAAAGGTTTGTTTGATGATTTTAAGATTTTGATTAATTTAAGTTTGCCATTAATCGGTTCGTGGCATTGTTCCACCAGGCTCGAGGAACAAAGCCTCCTTAGGACACGTAGCCCCGCAGCCCGGAGTAGTCCAGCCAATAAACCAGATTAATGTGATCGAGTTAAAGATTTTAAAAGGTTAAATAATTAATGATTAATCTATTTTAAGGTTTAACACCCCTTAGAATCCATTCGTGGCGTTGTGCCACCAGGCTCGAGGAACAAGTCTCCTTATAACACGTAGCCCCGTAGCCCGGAGTAGTCCAGCCAAAAAACTTCATCTTTAGGATGGATGTTATTTTTTAAAAGATTTGTTGAGTATTTTAAATATTAACTTAATATTTTATGGAGTTTAGAATTAAAAACCAAATTCTGGAATTTTTTGGATTATTATAATCATTTAATTAAGGGGTTAAAAGTTGGATTTTAGATTAAGGTTAAATTCTAAAAAGTTTGTATTTTAGTAAAATATTAGACCTTAATACAATCTGTTAGACTGTAAGTACGATGAAATTGAATTTTTTTACATTTAGTTACGAAGGTTTGAAGTTTTGAACTGATTTTGACCTATGTTTGACCAAAAAGTTGACTTTTCAAATTTAAATTAAAAGGGTTTCTGGAATTAACATTTTAATAAATTTATGATATATTATGAGTTGAATGCAAGTGAGTTGATTGATTTGTTTTTTTCTATAATTAGTTTATGAAGCTTTGAAGATTTGATTTTTTAATGAATTTTTAAATTGTTTTAATTAGAGGGGCTTTTATTGATTATTGCTTCCAAATTATGGATTCCAATCGCTTGAAATCAACTGCCAAAGATCAGGAGATGACTAAGAGGTGATTCCCAGTGTTGTGGGAATTTTGTGGAATTTTTAATTATTATTATTAATTAATTATAAAAATATTGATTTTCAATTAATATTACATTATAAGTGCAGAATTGCTGTTAAATCAATTTGGTTTAATTTAGATTGGTTAAGGATTCAAATAGGTAATGTTAGAGGGTTATTATATTTTGGGTTATAAAATGATTTATTATACTTTTTGGAAGTTTAGAGACTTAATTAAGGGTCTAAACTGTAGGGAAAATTGAATTAAGGGCCTTAATGATCTCTTATTACATAGTGAAGATATATTTTCGCTAAGCTGTCACTAAGTTAGAGTGGTTCAAATTTTCAATCAATAGGGGGTGTATCTAATTATTTGGAATATTTCCATGAAGTTTTTTTAGCAAGGGTTCCTTTATATTATTGCCTTAATGTATGTACAGAGTTATATTAGGGATTTTCAAATCAATGAGTCTGCTAACGCCTTGGACTTACATGAGCAAATTGCAATCACATCCAACAAATCCTAAATCTAAGGAAGCCTAAATTAAGTGATTGTATGCAGAAGCTAACATCAAAGATTATGATAATATAATACTAATATGAGATTTATGAAGTGATCAATATCATGATTATTCCAGAAATAGAACCCCATTATCTCAATCAAGTATCTTAATCGTAAGTTTTTGACAATTTTTAGGGATCCTCAAAGGTTTAAAAATTTAATAAGTATTAGATTTAAAATAATCTCAATATGATATATTGATTATGATATATATAAATATTATATATTATATTTATATATATTAATATATTAATAAATGTTATATAAATTGAGAAGATCTCTAATTATATTACAATATTTTTATAATTAAAGCTTTTATTCTTTCATAAATATTTTAATTATAAATTAATAATGAAATTAGATATTTACTAATTAAAATATTTAAATTATTTAAGGAATTCAATTATTTTAAGATTTATTAATGTTATATTTAAGTGAATTTTATTTAAAATATTCCCATAGGACCCTGAAGAATAAATTCGAAATAAAATTTTTTGGAATTGCTTATTAATTTATGATTTCCTTATAATTATTACTGAATTAATATCATTTTAGTTATTTAAATTATTATAAAATATCTTAAATATTTTAAAGTAATTTTAATATTTAATTTGAAAGGTTTTAAAATTCGAGAATTTTGATATTTAATATATTTTTGTGAGTTAAATATTTTTATTAGTTTTTAAGTATTATGTAATTACTTGGTTTTAAAATTTATTTAAAACCATTTAATTAAATCTCGTGGCTGCTAGTGGGACATGCGTGCAGAGCAGGGTTAGTTCAAATCAAATGCGGGGCCAGCAGTCAATTGAGTTGGTGCGGTAAAGTGGGGCCAAGGGTTTTCACTTATCCACGTCAGCTCACATCTCAGACCGTCGGACTACATGGACACATCTGACCGGCGGCTGTTAATCTCCACGGATTAGCATACTTCATGTTGAGAATAGTATTAGATGGTGAGATTATAGCATTCCCGACTGTCTTAATGAGAGGTCTAGATGCTGTCAGATGGGAAGATCGTCCGCAAGTGATCACGCGTGCGGTTAACGAAAGCCACAGAATGGCTGATGGCAACATTGATCATCGCGATCAGAACGGTCACAGGAATGCGTGCTAGCGCATGCACGTTTACAAACTGAGGTCGCAAATGCAATAAACAGTCATTCTTGATCACAACGATGAAATTAATAAAAATTTTAAATGACAGATTAATATATTGAGAGATTTCTTGGGATTTAAAATCACGGCTTAAAATTAAATTTTTAGAAGGAAGCTATTTAGACTAGTGATGATTCAATTTATGGGTTACTGAGTTTATATCTCATGCATCAAATGATCTGCATTCTTGGACTCTCTGACTTTTAAGATTTACCACGCTTAATCCAATTCTTCTGGAACATTGGCTCAAGACCTTCTCTATTGCATCTTATCTAGGCTTGGATCGAAATATGGTCTCGGTTCATCGGATATATGGTCGCCGGCCGGACTTTGGACTGGTGGGTTTTGTCAGGAATAGTTTAGAAAAAACTTGGGGGTCTGAAATGTGTGAGATTGGCTTTGAGGAGGCCTGGGATGAGAGCAGAGGGGTTAGGTTAGAATGAATAGTCCATTTGAGAGTTTTTTAGCCCTATTCTTTCATTATGTTGGAATGAATGTAGGCTGGATTCTGCTAGATGGATTCCCAGATGATTCCCAAAGTGGCTAGGGGTAGTTGAGGTAGCAGAAGCATCAAAGGACAGTAGGACTCTTAGGGTGGAAAAGGTGTCTTTTCTCGATATGAGTTTGGAATTGATACAGCTATTATGAGTCTTGACAATGGTGTGATGGGTCCTGAGAAGGTTTTAGATGATGGATTAAACAACTTGAATGAGTTAAGCTCAGAATGGGATTTAGCTTAAGGAGTTTATTTAATTCACCTTGGATTATTTTAAAACTCATATTACCTAATTGACTGGTCATCAGTCAAACATTGGGAGGTTTGGCAGTCAAGGGGAGTCTTGAGCATGCTGATTTGACATGATCTTAAGGCCTATGAATAATATTATGTGAACATTGAGCGAAAGTTTGGACTACATTGACCATCCAAAAGTACATTTGACTGCTTTTGAACCGCAAGTTAACTTCCATATGGGAACTAATGAGGTGGGTATAGTGGGCAATGCATGGGTGCTAGAATGGATGGACGCTAAGGTTAAAGGTTGATGCTTTGAGTGTATGTAAATCAGTGTAGTGGGAGTTTGTATCCAAATAATGTAAGGGTTTGAATTGGTCAAGAGTCATTTGTGTTTGATTGAATGCCTGTCATAAAAGATGTAAACCACGATTAAAGTTGATTTGAGGTTTGAAAGGATTTTGAAATGTCAAAATGGGTTAAAATAACCTATTTAAAAGATTAAGGGATATTGTTGTGTCAACCTAGGTTGAGCTAAGGGGTGGTCAAATGGCTCAACAAGTTTGATTGATGAAGAAAATTGTTGGAGTGGTTTCCAAATATTTGGAGTATCATTATGGTTTGAAATTGATAATTTGATTCCCATAGGTATTTTGTCAGTTTTGACCCTGGTCAACTGGATTCAAAGTGGGTCAGCCAAAGGTGTAGTTTGATTTCGAATAAGGATTAATCATTGTTATGGAAGTCATTGGATGCTTTGTATGAAAGCTTCCAAGGTGCAATAATCCACTCGGGTGGCAGGTCCAGTGGCATAGGCTTATTAAATTATTTGAAGGTTTTTATAAGCCTTTGGTTATCAATTCAATTTCTGGAGGTTAAGAGATCTCAGAAGTGATGCTGTAATTGGAGGTTTTACTCGCAGAGACTGTCTTATCACTTTACAAGTGATGAAGACTCTGAATCATAGGTATTTGATTGGGTTGAAATGTTTGAAAAATCCCTAAAAGACTTTAAGATAGGGCCTTTGGACTAGGATTTGAGTCCTGGATTTTCCGGTTTGATTGGATTAATGGATTTGATTGGGCTTAAGTTTGAATTATGCAGAATCATTTATTATCATTGGATATTATAAATTTAAAGGATAGGTGTGATGCTTATCAAAGTAACTCAAGGCTTATGAACGTGAGAGTTTGGATTCTGAACTGGCTGAAGCTGAATTTTGATTGAGGTTGAATTGAATTGTAAGATACTGAGATTGGCTGAGATCAAGATTGATTTGAAGTCCTGGAATTGATTTAAGATTAAATTTAATTTTCAAGGTCTGATTGATACTATTAGGTCTAGGTAAGTCAAGGCCTGAAATATCATAGATGTTCTGGATACTGGAGAATCGTTTGGTCTAGAATAATCCTATAAATCTGAAGTTAGAAAAAGTCCTAGGGTCTAGAGTATATCTCTAAGGTCCTGGAGTCTATAGTCTAGGACTTTAGATGGATCCTAAGTGTAGATCTAGGAGAATCCTAGGACCGAGAATATATCCTATGGTTACAGATCTTAGAATCCTAAGGTTTTAGAATTTGATTCATAGAAAATCCCTAGGGTAAGATAAGATTTAGATTTAGAGTCTAGTATTATGTAAGGGGTCAGGACTGATTTCTAGAGTCTGGGTGGGTCTCTAGTTGACTCATACAAAATAGCGTCAACAGGAGTAGTTGTGTGACTCAGATAAAACTAGTTTTAAAAGCCATTTTAAAATTAAGTTCATAATTTTATGCATTCCATCTAGGAAATTAGTATTCATCCACTTGAATATTATAGAAGAACTAATAAATCAAATTAACATTTTTCTTAAGAATATATTTAACCTACATAAGTCAAGGGCCCAATTAGGATCACACTCTAGATGTTGGCTTCAACATCCTCAAAACATACATTATCAAATGTCTACGTTCTACTCTTTAATAAAAAGTCTGGACTCATATCTTTAAATTTCACCTGATGTGGTTATGCTAGCTCCTCAATCTAGGCTAGGGTTAGTTTAAGTTTTACATTACATTAGCTAGGTTTGGTTACTATCATTCAATATCAAATAAGATTTAGGATCAGAGGTATCAAAATATAAGACCCCATCTTATTGGATATATTCCCAGCTTTCTAATAAAATTAATTAGCATCAAACTAACATCTCGTTTAATTCAAAACTTAAATCCACATTTAGGTTGCATAGGGTTATCTCTAAAATATTTCAGAATTCCAAGGCAATCCTACTTTAGTCTTGAGCCTCTAAAACAAGAGGTGTTCAAAACAGATCCAACCAGTTGAGATTAACTCGACTCTTTTGATATCCACTCCTTAAAAAACTCTAGATATAAATTTTTATCATTATTTTAATTGAAATATCGCAGGGAATTCAACGTCACCAATCCAGACTCTTGCCACCATTTTCCCTCCAATAGTTTGGAATTAAGCAAAAGGATGTGGAAGTTTTTATCAAATATCTTATCAAACCACGCATCTACGAGTGGGATGCTCAAAAAAAGTAATGTGCAGCTTCGAGGGGAATACTTTTTTGGGAATTTTATATAAGACTTGTAAACTCAAAGATCATGACAGATTGTATTGATTTCTACAGATTAATAAGAAAGGATTAGAATTTAGGTTTTATTGTGGGGGGCCTAGCCACCATTATTATAAAAACCCTCAGATTATACTTTAAATTATATTAATAAATAAGCTCTTTTGATACAGTTGTGTTCATGGGCATGCCTTATGCATCAATTGAGTGTATTTATTTTTTTTAAAGCATCTTTTATTTCATTTTATTTTAAATTCTATTGACAATAATCCTTGAACTCTAGGATAGAGCTTACTAAATCTTGCATTCAGTTGACTGATGATTTTTATGATTACGGATTATTATCTGTAGCTCACTCTGTGGAAAGAGATAAGTTTAGATTGTATGCACCCCTTATACATATTCTCTTCAATTCAAAGTAATAGTTTTTTTAATTTTATCTTAAAAAAATTTAGTTAATCTAAAGCTATAACATCAAGATTTAAGTTAGCCCAAAATTTATTTAAACTTATATAATTTCAAAAATTATTTAGTATTCATATTTATCCAGAAGTAGTTCTCGTTTGAAAATATAATTAACTTTTAGGGCTTTACGCGACCATATAGAGGATAGATCTAAGAATAAAATAAAGCCCCTATCGCTAGTTTTACTTTCATATTCTTGGATAGGAAAGAAACTGTGAATATAGATAGTCCTATTCTTATTTAATAAATATATCAAAAGTAAATGGTCTGTTTTTTTTTGACTTTTCTAATCAAATAGATAAATCCCACTATATTTTGAATTATGAATAATAATTTATAATTTTTTTCTAAATTAGAGATGATAGGAAGTTTTTTCATCCTTGGTTTTTTTATTTATTATTCATAATGCATCCTCGATTAAAAAGATATAATTATAGATTTGTTTCTTTCAAGAATCAATAGTAAAACATTAGTTTTACCTTTAGAGTGGTTCTTAATGTTAACTACACAAATTTAATCAAAAGAATCATTAAAATATAGTTGACAAATAACTTGTGAGAATATAAAAGCTTGTTAAAAAAAATATCTAAGGTTTTTTGGTGATTCTGGCTGGGGATAGACTTCTAATCTCCATCCTAAAGTGAAGACATAGATTTTATTTAAATACTATTCAAGTTTTATATTAAGAATGGTTCTGGGCTTTTAAATTAGTGTAAATATTTGTTTATTTAATTTTTCTTCATGTGTAATTCCAATTTTGTATATGTATTAGCTTTTATTTTTAGTTTGGGGAACAAATGTATTAGTGTGTGTATTCCCTAAAATCAAACAAGCAGTAGTATTTACATTTGTATTATTTTGGCATGTTTTATCCTTATGGTCTAATTTGCTTTCATGTTCATTCTCATGCAATGAGCATAACCCGGTTTATTACTATCCTAACCAAGTGGAGCCCACCAAAATATTGATGTTCGTTTACATCATCTGGTAGGAATATGCCCATTTGTTGTCTTAACATTTGCATTGTCAATGTAGGTTTATTTCCAAGCGGAAGGGCCATTAATACTAATTTGGTCCTAGGTCTGGTAGGGGATAATGCCCATTTTTTTCCAATGTTACATTGCTATGTATATTTATTGTTTATTTCCCAAGAATTTAATTTGAGTTTATCTTTCATCATTTCTAATTTGATTGATTGCTTATTTATTTTTTTTATTGTAAATTTTGATGCTCTTGATAAGTTTTCTAATTTATGTTTTATATTTTTGATTTATAATTTTGTATTCCTGTAGAGTCTAACCAAGCTTTATTATCATGTATACATTGCATGGTTTATTTGAGCCCAACAATTTTATGTGTATGTTCATTGCTCAGCAGTTGGCTAACCTGGGGTTACTTGGCTTTCTCTAAAAGCCTAACACAAGCGGAAGCCAACGAATACCCTAATTTGTCAAGGTCTGATAGGGTTCTTGGTCATTTGTCGTGGACTACATTTACATTCACATTTGTGTTAATTTTTTAAAATCCATTTTAGTTTATTTAATAATTTTTGAATCTTTCAGGATTTCATTTGAGTGTGATTGCTTCATTTAAGTTATGTTGTGATTTTGATCGCTTTAATAGTGGTTTTTGGGATTTCATGTGTATTTTTAATTTAGTAATTCTTGTATTCCTATAGGAGTCAA
>NW_021319086.1:706852-741409 GCF_001605985.2 Dendrobium catenatum
TTTTAAAATAGACCTATATACGTATATATATAAAGATAAACTTATATATACATAAATATATATTTTAAAATAAGATAATTAAAAATATTATCAAAATTATTTTAAAATATCAATGAGAGATCCTCTGAATTTATTTAAAATATTTTGAAATTAAAACATTGATTCTTCAAAATACTAAATTTAATGTTTAAATATGAATTAAAAATTTAACTCATTAAATAGTTTAAATTATTTAAAGAATCTCAATTATTTTAAAATATATTAAAATTTAATTGAATAATTTCATTATAAAAAAAAAATTATATGATCTGAATAAATTATTTTAAAATTATTAAATTAATTTGATTTATTTTAATTAATTACTAATTAAAATATCAAATTTTAAATATTTTAAAATTATTTAAAATATATTAAATATTTTAAAGTAATTTTAATTTTATTTGAAAGGTTTTAAAATTCTGAGAATTTTGATATTTTAAAATTAATTTTTGGATTTATAAATATTTTTTAATTAGTTTTTAAAGTTTATGTAATTAAATGGTTTAAAATTTAATATTAAAATATCAAATTTTAAGTATTTTAAAATTATTTAAAATATATTAAATATTTTAAAGTAATTTTAATTTTATTTGAAAGGTTTTAAAATTCTGAGAATTTTGATATTTTAAAATTAATTTTTGGAGTTATAAATAATTTTTAATTAGTTTTTAAAGTTTATGTAATTAAATGGTTTAAAATTTAATTTAAAACCATTTAATTACATCTCGTGGCTGCTAGTGGGACACGTGGCAGAGCAGGGTTTGTTCAATCAGAATGCGGGGGCAGCGTCAATGATTGGCTGCGGTAGTTGGGGCCCAAGGGGTTTCACTTATCCACGTCAGCTCACATCTTCACCGTCGGATCTACATGGACTACCTCTGACGGCGGCTGTTAAATCCCACGGTTTAATCTTCATTGAGAAAGATCAGATGGTGAGATTTAGATCCCGCCGTCTTAAATCGAAGGTCTAGATGCTGTCAGATGGGAAGATCTCCGCAAGATCACGCGTGCGGTTAATCAAAGCCACAGAATGGCTTGATCGGAACCATTGATCATGCGATCAACGGTCCAGAATGCGTGCAGCGCATGCACGTTACAAACTGAGGCCCAAATGCAATAAACAGATCATTCTCTTGATACACTCGATGAAATTAATTAAAATTTTAAATACAGATTAATATATTGAAGAGCATTTCTGGGGATTTAAATTCACGGCTTAAAATAAATTTTAGAAGAAGCTATTTAGACTAGTGTGATCTAATTTAGGGTTTGAGTTTATATCTCATGCAATCAATGGATTTTCGCATTCTTGGACTCTCTGAGCTTTTAGATTATCCACGCTTAATCCATCTTCTGGAACATTGGCCTCAAACGCTCTCTATTGCACTATACAGGCCTTGGACGAAATATGGTCTCGGTTCATCGGAATATGGTCGCCGGCGAGCTTTGACTGGTGAGGTTTTGGTCAGGAATAGTTTAAAAAAACTTGGGAGGCTCAAATGTGTTGAGATCTGGATTTGAGGAGGCTGGGATGGAGAGAGAGGGGTTAGGTTAGAATGATGTCCATTTGAGAGGTTTTGCCCTATTCATTCATTATTTGATTGAATGAGGGCTGAGATCTGCTAGATGGACTCCCAGATGATTACCAAGTGGCCTAGGGGTAGTTGGGAGCAGAAGCATCAAAGGACATAAGGACATCTTAGGTGGAAAGGTGTCCTTTTCCTCATATGAGCATTTGGAATTGATCCTAGCTATTTGATCTTGATCTAATGGCTGTGATGGGTCCTGAGAAGGTTTTAGATGATGATTAAACAACTGAAATGAGTTAAGCTAGAATGGATTAGCTTAAGGAGTTTATTTAATCACCCTTGGATTATTTAAAACCTCATGTTGACTATTGACTGGTCAATCAGTCAAACATTGGTGAGGTGGCAGTCAAGGGGAGTCTTGAATGCTGATTTGACTGATCTTAAGGCCCTAGGATAATATATGTGAAGCTTGGAGAGAAATTTGACTACATTGACCCCTCCAAAAGCTCATGTTGACTGTTTGACCATTTAACCTTCCATATGGGAAAATGAGGTGGTATATGGGAATGCCATGGGTGCTAGAATGATGGACCTAAGGCTTAAAGGTTGATGCTTGAGTGTATGAAATCATGTAAGTGGGAGTTTGACCAAATAATGTAGGGTTGAATTGGTCAAAGTCATTTGTGTTTGATTGATCCTTCATTAAAAAAGATGTAAACCATGATTTAAAGTTGATTTGAGGTTTGAAAGAGATTTGAAATGTCAAATGGGTTAAAATAACCCATTTAAAACATTAAGGGGTATTTTGGTCAACCTAGGTTGACCTAAGGGGTGGGTCAAGGCTCAACAAGTTTGATTTGATATTAAAAAATTGTTGGAAGTGGTTCCAAATAATTTGGAGTTCATTTGGTTTGAAATTGATATTTGATTCCCATAGGGGTATTTTGGTCATTTTGACCCCTGGTCAACTGGGGGTCAAAGTGGGTCCACCAAGGTGTAGTTTGATGTTCGATAGGTCATAATCAATTGTTTGGAAGTCATTGGAGGCTTTGTAGAAAGCTCCAAGGTCAAAATCCACCGGGTGGCAGGTCCAGTGGCATAGGCTATAAATATTTGAAGGTTTTATAGCCTTTGGATTTCAATTCAATTTCTGAGGTTAGAGACCTCAGAATGAGCTTAAATTTGGAGGTTTACCTCCAGAGACATGTCTTATCACTTTACAAGTGATAGACTCTGAATCATAGGTATTTTGATTGGGTTTGAAATGTTTGAAAAATCCCTAAAAAAGACCTTTAAGATAGGGCCTTTGGACTTAGGATTTGAGTCTGGATTTTCGGGTTTGAATTGGATTATGGATTTGATTGCTTAAGTTTGAATTATCCAAATCATTTATTATCATTTGGATGATTATAAATTAAAGGATAGGGTTGAAGCTTAATCAAAGGCAGGATCAAGGTTTGAACTGAGAGTTTGGATTCTGAACTGGACTGAAGTCTGGATTTTGATTGAGGCTTGAATTGAATTGAGATCTGGATTGGCTTGAGATCAAGATTGATTTGAAGTCTGGATTGATTTAAGATTTAAATTAATTTCAAGGTCTGGATTGATCTAAGGTCTAGGTAGCTCCTGAGGCCTGAGAATATCATAGGGTCTGGATCTAGGAGAATCTTAGGGTCTAGAATAAATCCTAAAATCTGAAGTCTAGAAAAGTCCTAGGGTCTAGAGTATATCCTAAGGTCTGGAGTCTATAAGAATCTTAGGACTTAGATGGATCCTAAGGTCTAGATCTAGGAGAATCCTAGGACCTAGAATATATCCTATGGTTTAGATCTAGAAGAATCCTAGGTTTTAGATTGATCTAGAATAATCCTAGGGTAAAGATAGATCTTAGGATTTAGAGTCTAGATTGATGTAGGGTCAGGACTGATCTAGAGTCTGGGTGGGTCTCTAGTGACCTCATACAAAAATGAGGTCAACAGGATGTTGTGTAATCTCTAAGATAAAACTATTTTAAAGCCATTTTAAAATTAGTTCATACATTTTTATGCATTCCATCTAGGAAATTAGTATCCATCACATTAGAAACTAATTAAAAGTAACTAAAAAAATCAAATTACATTTTCTTAAGAATATTTAACCTACATAAGTCAAGGGCCCCATTAGGATCCACTCTAGATGTTGGCTTCAACTCCTCAAAACATAATTACAAATGTCACTTCTACTCTTTAATAAAAAGTCTGGACTCATATACTTTAAATCACCTAGGTGGTTAGCTAGCTCCTCAATCTAGGCTAGGGTTAGTTTAAGTTTTACATTACATTAGCTAGGTTTGGTTTACTATCATTCAATATCCAAAATAGATTTAGGATCAGAGGCTAATTCAAAATCATAAGACCCCATCTTTTGGGAATATAATCCCAGCTTTCTAATAAATTAATTAGCTCAAACTAAAACATCTCTTTAAATCAAAACTTAAATCCCAACATTTAGGTTAGATAGGGTTATCTCTAAAATATTTCAGAATCCCAAGGCACATCCTACTTCTATTCCCTTGACCTCTAAAAACAAGTGTTCAAAACTAGATCCAACCCTAGTTGAGATTCTAAACTCGCCTCTTTTGATATCACTCCTTAAAAAACTCTAGATAAAATTTTTATCATTATTTTAATTGAAAATATCTGCAGGGAATTCAACCTCCCACTCCAAACTCTTGACCATCCATTTTCCCTCCAATAGTTGGAATTAAGCAAAAGGATGTGAAGTTTTTATTCAAAGATCTTATCCAAACTCACGCATACAAGTGGGGCTCCAAAAAAGTAATGTGCACTTCCGAAGGGGATATCTTTTTGGAATTATATAAAAGACTTGGAACTCAAAGATCATGAGCAGTTGTATTGATTCTACATGTATATGAAAGGATTAGAATTTAGGTTTATTGTTGGTGGGGCCTAGCCACCATTACTTTACTAAAAACCCTCGATTATACTTTAAAAATTTATATTAATAAAATAAGCTCTTTTATACATTGTTGTTCATGCATCTTATGCATCATATGAGTAGATTTTATTTTTTTAAGCATCTTTTATTTCATTTTATTTAAATTCTATAACAATTCCTTGAACTCTAGGATAGAGCTTACTAAATCTTGCATTCATACGATGATTTATTATGATTAGGATTATTATCTGTCAGCTCACTCTTGGCAAGAGATAAGTCTAGATTGTATGCACCCCTCCCTATACATATTCCTTCTTCAATTCAAATATTTTTTTTTAAATTTTATCTTAAAAAATTTATAATCTAAAGCCTATACATCAAAATTTAATTAGCCCAAACATTATTTTAAACTTATATAATTTCAAAATTATTTAGTATTCATTTTAATCGAAAGTATTCTCTTTGGAAATATAATTAACTTTAGGGGCTTACCACCATATAGAGTATAGATCCTAGAATAAAATAAGCCCTATCTTAGTTTCCTTTCTATGGTAGGGAAAAAACTGTGAATATAGACTAGTCCTATTCTTATTTTAAATATAATTTAATAATCAAAAGATAAATGGTTTTTTTTTTTGCTTTTCTATCAAATAGAATATCCACTATATTTGATTATGAAAATAAATTTATAATTTATTTTTCTAATTAGAATGATAAGAGAATGTATTTTTCATCCTTTGGTTTTTATTATATATTCCATATGCTCCATCTGATTAAAAAGATAAATTATAATTTGTTTCTTTCAAATCAATAGTAAAACATTAGTTTTACCCTTTAGAGTGGTTTAATGTTAAACTACACAAATTTAATCAAAAGAAATCATTAAAAGTATATTTGAAATAAACCTTGTGAGATATAAAAGCATTTTATAAAAAAAAATATCTCACAGGTTTTTTTGGTGATTCTGCTGGGGATAGACTTCTCTCTCCATCTTAAATGAAGACTAAATTTTTTTAAAATACTTATAAGTTTAATTAAATGTTTGGGCTTTTAAATTTCATGTAAATATTTGTTTATTTAAATTTTTTTTCATGTGTATTCATATTTTGTATAGTATTATGCTTTTATGTTTTATTTGGACAATGTATAAGTGTGTATTCCCTATAAAATCAAACCAAGCATGTATTTACATTTGTATAATATTTGCATGTTTATCTTATGTCTATTGCTTTCATGTTCATTCTCATGCAAGTGAGCATAACCCAGGGTTACTTTACTTCATCCTAAATTCCAAGTGGAAGCCCAACCAAAATATTGATTTTGTCTTACATCTGGTAGGATAATGCCCATTTGTTGTCTAACATTTGCATGTCATTTGTAGGTTTATTTCCCAAGCGGAAGGCCAATTTAAATACTAATTTGGTCCTAGGTCTGGTAGGGGATCTGCCCATTTTTCATTTGACATTTGCATGTCATTTTATGTTTATTTCCCAAAATTTATTTGAGTTTATCTTTCATATTTCATTTGATTGATTGCTTATTTAATTTTTTTTATTGTGAATTTTGATGCTTTGTATAGTTTTCTAGATTTATGTTTTATATTTTGATTTATAATTTGTATTCCCTGTAGAGTCAAACCAAGCCTTTATTATCAATTGTATAACATTTGCATGTTTATTTTGAGCCAACAATTTGTATGTTCATGCTCACGCAAGTGAGCATAACCTGGGGTTACTTGGCTTCATCCTAAAAGCCAAGCGGAAGGCCAACAGAAATACCAATTTGGTCCAAGGTCTGATAGGGGTTCTGGTCATTTGTCGTTGGACATTTACATGTCATTTGTATGTTATTTTCTAAAATCCATTTTAGTTTATTTAAAATTTTTAATCTTTCAGATTTCATTTGATTGATTGTTCATTTAAAGTTTATGTTGTGAATTTTGATGCTTTTTATAGTTTTTTGGATTTATGTCTTGTATTTTAATTTATAATTTTGTATTCCCTATAGAGTCAAACCAAGCCTTTTTGGTCAATTGTATAACATTTGCATGTTTATTTTTAGCCCACAATTTTCATGTTTTTAGCATAACCCAGGGTTACTTGGTTTCATCGTAAAAGCCAAGCAAAAAGCCAACTAAAACACCAATTTGCTCCTATGTCTAGTAGGGGTTCTACTAATTTGTCATCTGACATTTGCATGCCATTTATATGTTTAATTTTGATTCCATAATTTGCATGCTTTATGCTCTTGCGAGTGAGAATAACCCAGGGTTACTTGGCTTCATCCTGAAGGTAAAAAAAAGGCCAATCAAAATATTGATTTGGTCCTAGGTCTATTGGAAGTACTATGTGTGTAATCTTGCATTTTTGCATGTTTTTGAGTCTTGCATCTTTGCATGTGTAAAGCATTGAGTTGGTGAGTTAAATTTAGGTTTTAGATTATAAATTCTTAATTCCTCCTCCTCCTCCCTATCATAAAATCTTTTGAACTCATGTCTACTCCTATTATATACACATAAATTCTTTTAGGCAATGGTCCTTGCTTAATGTCTTTCAACATAATTTCAAAATCATCCTTCAATTCTAAGTCAATCATTCTTCCAAATCTACACTTCACATTGATTCTTTCTTTGGTTTGGGTCCTTAGTAAGGTTCTTTCACCTTTCAAATTATCAATCAATTGAGGATTTAGCTTATATTTCAAGCATATTCAGATCAGTCAGATCTTCTAATTTAGTATTCAGTGTATATATTCAAAAATTTCAGTCATTGATTTGGATTTCCATTAAATTATAGAAAATGTTTGGAAAATTGATTTTCAACATCAACGACATTGATGTCCAATTTTCTAAGGGCACTCCTCTTATTCCAGATGCTCAAGTTAAATCTTCTCCTAATAAATTAGTGCAATTGAATACCAGCAGGAACAAAGTAATTAGAATAGAGGAACTTGAGAAACCCATGTAGAAACCTATGAAAGTAGAAGCACCATCAGTACAGTCATTGGGCATTAAACAGATGGTCGAACAATAAGTTAAGGATGCTTTAGCTAAGGCTCAAAGTACCTCATCTTTTCTGAAGGGTGGACCATATCTAAAAGAATATGTCTTGGTCCCTTATCCAAAAGGATTTGTACCTCCTTCCTTCAAAACTTTGATCGAACGGGTAATCCTAAACAACACCTTGCTCACTTCAGAGCCAAATGCTACAATGCAGGTAATAATAATGTGATGTTATTCTGATTGTTCATCAGTAGTTTATCTGGGATTGCACTTGATTGGTATGCTGAACTACCAAATTTGTTGGTCCATACCTTCAATGATATGGAAGTTATATATGTAAAGAGGTTCACCGATGCTAAGTATCACTTTATCATCGGTGATCTAGTAGTTGAGAAGATGAAGCCAGGTGAAATTATGGTAGATTTCATCCTAAGATGGAGGAATCTTAACATGAGATGTGAGCCTCAGTTGCAAAAATAACATGATATAAAGATCATTCTAAAAAATATTCAAGATCCAATTGCCTTCTTACTCAATGGCTTTAAAATTAAAATTTTTGAAAAGGTGTTAAAAAAACTTTCTGATCTCTAAGAGGAAGCTTTTAAGCTATCATTCCTAAAGGATCCAGCTTCTTTAGAAAAAAGAAGTTAAAATCTTAGGAGGTGTTAGAGAAGAAGTTAGGACAGAGTCTGTAGTTTACAAAGGGAAATAATTGTTGCAGATTCAAGCAGAGAATCTGAGTCAACCTCCTAAGTATCATTAGTATAATAAACCTCAAGGTGATAAGCAATTTAGACCTCATCTCTTCCTTACTCCAAAATACCAGGAAGAAAAGTTTGATTACTTTATGAGTAAGGTATATTATTTTAATTAAGAAGCTATTAAGAAAATGTTCAAGAGTCTTGTAAAGAACTAAGGATTCAAGCTCCTTCAGCCCAGAAGGCCAGAAGAAGTTAGCAAAGTAGGGCAACCTAACTATTATCCATATCATCATATGTCAGGTTATGAGTTTGAACACTGCATAACTTTCAAAGAGTGGCTCAACATAAACTAAAAGAATGGTAAAGTTGTGATGCCCAAAGAATACTTCGGGGATTCGAGTTAAGAATCTGCTAAGTGTATATTTGGTGATCCTTCTACACCCTCTCCTATTTTAAAATCTAATGATGAATGAGTTAAATGTTTGTCTCATTCTTCTAAAAGAACCCTTAATAGACTATTTTTTTCATCTTTCTATGAACCCCTGAGAGTCTAGAATCTAGTCCAGGTTGATTTGGTAGCTCATGAGGAAAGGAAAAATAAAGCTCTAACCGAAGATCCTAAGGAAGCTCGAGTTGATCAAGCTCATTTAGCTCCAAGGGAGGAACTGAAGAATAAGATAGAGTTAGGTTCTGATAAATTAGTTATTTCTGTAGATGGCGAGCATATGTCACTCAAACCATTAACCTTGTATGACTTTTATTTTGTCCCTCCTAGGACTAAAAAATTAATGAAAAGGACTTCGTATATATTATGTTTTTGTCTTGTAATGAATATTTGGATCAAAATTTAAATAATAATAAGAATAATTCTCCAGGAATACCTATAAATGAAGTATATGAACAATTTTAATATTATTATGATAGTGATTTCCCTATACTCGACTTACAGAGTGACCCTATTAGTATAGAATTGGAATTATCTGATTATACCACCATAAGATAATCAAATGGTGGTCAATGATTAAGAATAAAATCCTAGTGAAGATCCTTCCTCTAAAGAAGTAGTACAAGTCTACCTTCATAGTAATAAAGTTTTATATCCATAAGTTACAGCTGTTGATAAAGGGAAGCAGGTTGTTAATAATTCAGAAGCTTATTATCATGCTCGAAAGGTTCTACAACTAGATGCAAAGAGTACATAGATTTTGAAGGTCGATTACAACATGCTAGCACATCAAAGAAAATTTCCTGCAAAATTGATTATACACTATGCTCTCATTCTTTCCAAAGAGATGAGGTAGGCTTTAATTAAAGCTTTACTCAATCTAAAGATATGTATGGCCAAGTTAGCATCAATGCAGACTGAAGAGGTAGTGTTATACTTCAAGGAAGTTCCAAGAATCATATTTTTAGATAAGATTTGTTACTGGGAATAGTGGATCATAATCATCCATTGTACATCTCTATGATTGTAAATAGGATCAAAGTATCTCATGTGTTTGTTGATATGGGTGCATCGGTCAACATCAAGACTCTTAAAATTCTCACATACATAAGGTGGACACTCACAAACTCATTTTCAATAAGATGATGTTGAAATGATTCAATGGAAAGGGTGAGAGGGCTTTGGGCTCAATAACCATGCTTTTAGAATTAGAAACCCTAAAAATAGATGCCAAATTCCATATAATGGATTATGAAACTTATTTTAATGCTCTACTAGGTAGACCCTAGCTGCATGAATATAGAATGGTGTCATCCACCTTACATCAATGTATCAAATTCTCTCAAGATAGAAGATAACACTACATCAAAGGTGATTTACAACCATTTTTAATTCACAAAGTAAGTATTTAGGAAGACAATTCATACTATCTTCCTAAGAAGCAGATTATTTTCTCTAGAAATCTTAAATTGGCTAAAGTTGAAACATAAGGAAAAAAAAGAGGAAGAAAAATTAAAAAAACATCATCTCGATCTCGAACGTTATATTTTTTGGTCACCTGCTCCTCCCTCACAAAAAAGCAATAAAATGTCACAATGATCTAGTGGAAGAGGTCGATGATGGAAAAATCAGACAATAAGTGAAAGTAAAAAATCAAAATGCGCATGTAAGGGAGCCTACAATACATTTTGATTTGGAATTCAATTTAGAGAAAGAATCATATATGCTCAAGAAATATCTACATGCTATAGAATATACAAAATTTATAAATAAACCAAAGTTTGAGATTTTATAGAAACTAATAGTAATGAGGATAGGGTCAAAGATGCTAGGGAAGATAACTCAGATCTATCAACCATGGAGAGGTTAATAAGGTATGTGAAAAATATTATGTTACCCCCACTTTGCTAGAATAATGTAAAGAGGTTGAAAGTGAAAACTTCTCTTCCTCTACACCCTGAAACTAAAGACAACATCTTTGTACCTTCCACCAGTTAACTTCTTGAAATTGATGTAACCCTCAATGATCTTTTTATGGATGACATAATAGAACTTCCTTTTGATTGGTATTTGAACCCTATAAATAAATTTGCTAAGAAAGGTTTAACACCTTCAAAGTGGACTAGAGTTAAAGCCAATAATTAGAGCACCTGTGGAATAAAAGATACCACAAATATATATCAAGATCATGTATTAGCTTTGCTACTCTATATTTTTTTTTATGATGACAAATATTTCTTTGTAATATTTGATAATCTAGAGTTTGGTAGTCTCTTTTTGACGAACATTAAATCTTTTAACAAAATATGTTTAGAAACTTCAGATGATATGGATGACTTTCAAGTTAGGAATGCACCTCTAGAACTTGAAGTGAAAATTAAATCTATGATTAATGATCTAAAAGAAGCAAAGATGGGCATCAAAGAAGTCCCTCATCCAATCTTAATCAATTCTCTACTAAATAGGGACTAGGTGAATGACATAATTAAAATATTGTTAGAATTGAAAGACTGCTTTTCCTATAGTTACGAAGAGATGCCTGGATTATCCCATGACATAGTAATTCACAAGTTAGAAATTCAACTAGAAATATTTATAGTAAAGTAAGCACCTCAATGATTGAAACTCTATAATGATCAGTGAGTCATTATTGAAGTCAATAAATTAATCGATGTCAGATTTATCAGGGTAGAAAATATCTAACCTGGTTAGCTAGCATCGTTCCTATCAAGAAGAATAATGATTAAATATGTGTTTGTATCAAATTTAAAGATTTAAACAAAGCTTGTCTTAAAGATGAGATTATACTTAATATACTAAAACTCATGGTAGATATTATTTCCTCACATGTGATATTCTCTTTAATGGATGGCTCATCTGGATACAATTAGATCAAGATGGCCCCAAAGATGAGAAATATAAATAATTTAGAATGTCGATAGGGATCTACTACTACAAAGTTATGCCTTTAGGTTAAAGAACACAGGAACAACTTATCAACGAGTAATGAAGAGGATTTTTTTATGAAATCATCCACCACCAAGTGGAGTGTTATGTTGATGATCTAGTCATTAAAAGACTCAAAAGGGGGGTTCATTTATATAACTTGAGAATTGTTTTTCAAAAATATGTCAGTATAACCTAAAAATAAATCTTTTGAAATGCGCTTTTGGTGTCACTTCAGAGAAATTTCTTAGTTTCATGGTTCAACATCGCAAAATAAAAATTGATCCGAATAAAATTAAAGCAATAATAGAAATGCCTCCACCTAAAAGGCTAACCCAGCTAAGATCTTTTCAAGGTCGATTAGTTTATATTCGGAGGTTTATATCAAACAATTTAGTTAGATGTCAACCATTTACAGAATTGTGCAAGAAAGATGCTCCATTCATGTGGGATCAAAATTACTAGAAAGAATTTAATAGTATAAAATAGTATTTCACAAATCCTCCAGTCCTTGTAGCTCCTATACCAAGAAAATTGTTAATCCTATATACCACAACTTTATGTGAATCTCTTGGTGCCTTACTAGTTCAGGCTAATGAGGAAGAAAAAGCTAATGCACTTTATTATATGAGTAGAAGTTTACTTCCCACTAAAGTAAATTATCCTCTAATCGAGAAACATTATTTAACCTATATATTTTCCACTCAAAAATTAAGGCACTACATGCTCTCTCATAAAGTAAATATGATTTCTTGAATAAAACTATTATAGTATTTGATGACTCAATCGACGTTATCAAGAAGATTAGCCTATTGGTCGATGATACTAACATAACTTGATATAACATTCACTCTTACATGAGAAGTAAAAAGTAAGGTGGTGCTAGATTTCTTAGAAGCTCATCCACTGCAAACTGATTGATGATAAATGATGAACTACCAAATAGACAAATCATGAAACTTTAGTCGATTGAGAAGTTCACCTAGGAATTCTATTTTTATGGTGCTGCTTCTAATTATCAAGGAATATCAAATGATATTTTTGTAGGATAGGGCAGGATTGTTATAGTATTTGTTACACCTAATAAAGGTGTGATGTATTACTCATACCAAATATCAGAACCCTTTATGAACAATGAAGTTGAGTACGAGGTGTTGATAATTAGCTTAGAATTGACAATTCTAAATGGGATCAAAGAGATCAAAATATTTGGATATTCGTAGCTTGTCATTATTCAAGTAGTTGGGATTTATAAAGTGTTAAAAGAAATTTAATTCCATATCATCAGTTTACTATGCATCTATTAGAATAGATTCCAAACGTGAAGTTATATAGAATCCCCACAAAAATAATTCTATTACAGACCCTCTTACTAAGTTAGCTTAGCTTAGGCACTAGTATGTTCTGAGGAAGACTCGATTTCAATAGAAGTGCACGGCCGGCAAGTTGTCTTCCATAGATTTTGAATATATAAATAAAAAATTCCCAGCTGAGCTTAAAATTATTACAATAATAGATAATGAATCGGTAGATTAGAGAAAATTGTTCATCGAATACTTGCAAGAAAATAAGCTCCCTCAGGAGAAATCAACTGCAAATCAGATCAAGAGATGATCATTATCCTATGTTTTGATTAATAACATCTCATAGAAAAGATCAATTGATCAGGTTGTGATGTTTAAATAAATTAGAGGCATGAATGATTGTATAAGAACTACATACATGATTGTGTGGTACACTCCAATCCGAGCCAAATATGAAAATGAAAATCAAATGAATTGCATATTATTTGCCATCGATGATAGATAAACGCATAAATGTTGCACATCATTATCATGAATGCTAGGTGCATGGTGCAGTTCTACATCAGCCACCAAATTTCCTATATCAAACCATTTCCTCATGGCCTTTTGAAATTTAAGGTATAGATATCCTTTGTCTGATTGATCCTCCATCTTCTAGAGGTCATATATTTATACTAGTAGCTTTATACTACTCCTCAAAGTTGGTAGAAGTAGTTGCTTCGAGAGAATTTAAAGCTCATCATATTTTAAAGTTTTTCAAAGAGAATGTCATGCATTAATTTGGTGTTCCTCATTAGATTATCTCAGATAATGGTCATTTGTTTAAGAGTACTAAAATAAATAATTTTTCCCAACATCATAACATTGATTACAAATACTCATACCATCTATTGGATTAGCGGAGGCCTTCAATAAAACCTTAGATCATATCTGAAAGAAAACCTTAGATGAAAACAAGTGTCAATGGCATGAAAAGTTAGTTGAAGCTTTGTGGGCATACTAAACCACATATATAACTCCAACTCAATCTACGCCATATGGTTTAGCCTTTAGTATAGAAGCTATTATTCCTTTGGAAGTATAACTACCTTCACTAAGAGTTGCAGTAAACTCTAATATTACCTCAGAGCAGAATGTAAAACTCTATTTAGAAGAGCATGAAAGTTTAGAAGAGAAGCGTTTGTAGGCTCAACAAAATCTTAAGTTATATAAAGCTAAAATGATCCAGGCTCATGACAAATTGGTTCATTTAACAACTTTCCAAGTAGGTGAATTTGTGAAGTTTAAATTTCACCCTTTCGATAATCGATCTATAGGTCAGGTTCTAAATCCACTCATTCAAGAATTGATTTCCCATTAGAGTATTCAATTTATCTGGAAATTGATCTTCCAATCAAATTAAAAACTTCACCTTTCTAATAATTAAATTAGTCAGGTTCTAAATCTAATTATTCAAGAATCAATCTCCCAATTGAGTATTGTTGATCTCATTTTTTTATGAGGTCTCTAGGACTTTTCCTTGACTCTAGATCAATCCTGACCCCAGATCAATCTAGCCTCCAGACCACTCTAGACTCTAGGTTTCTCCTAGATCCAAACCCTAGGATCTACTTTATACCCTAGGATTCTTCTAGACCAAGCCAGAGCTTAAGACCAATCTAGACTCTAGGATCCTCCTAGAAACTAGACCCTAGGATCTATATTAACCCTAGGATTCTTCCAAAATAATCTAGACCTTAGGATCTACTCTAGACCCTAGGATTCTTCTAGACTAATCCAAACCTTAAGATTTTTCTAGACTCTAGACTCTAGGATCCTCCTAGACTTCAAACCCTATAATCTTCTTAGGCCTTAGGATCTACCCAGACCTTAGACCAATCCAAACCATAGGATCTACCTAGACCTTAGATTATTCTAGACCTTAGGATCTACTTAAGCCATATATCAAACTAAACCTTTGGATCAATTTAAATCTTAGATAAACCCAAATTTTAAATTAATCTTGACCTCAAGCCAATCCAGTTCTCAATTCAGTTCAAGCCTCAATAAAAAACTAGACTTTAGTCTAGTTCAAAATCTAAACTCTAGTTTAAACTTTGATCATGCCTCTAATCTAACTTTAATCCTATACAATCATTCATATTCATACCATATGGTTATGAGTGATGAGGGCAATTCAAATTCAAGCAATTAAATCAAAATTCTAGATCAAACTCAAAAATCTAAACCAAAATTCAAGGGTAAAAGGCTATATCCTGAAAGCCTTTTCCATGGAATTTTCAAACACTTCAAACCCTGATCAAATGACCTCTGATTCAGAGTCTATCAGAAGCATACTTATTGGACATGTCTCTAGAGACAACCCTCTAAATTTGAGCCCATTCTAAGGGCTCTAACCTTAGAAATTGAATTGAAATTCAAAGGCTATAAAATATGCAAATATTTATAACCAATGCTATTGGACTTGCCACCTAGTGGCACCTGCCTTAGAGCCGTCTCCAAACTTTCTAATCACTTCTAAACCCCTAATTATGACTCATTGAATAATAAACTATATTTTTTGGACTTATTTTGACCCCTAGTTGACCTGGGGTCAAAATGACCAAAATACCCCTTAGAGTGTGAACAGTCACTTTGGATCAAATGAGTTCCAAATCAAATACAATCACTTCCATGATGTCTTAAATGTCAAACCAAATTTGTTGAACCCATTTCTAGACCCGGGACCCACCTGGTTGACCAAGTCAACTAGGGTTGACCCAATGGCCCATTAAGGGCCCAAATAGGCCAATTTGATCCAAATGACCTATTTAAACCCCAGGAACACATCCACTAGACTTCAAATATCTAACCCAACTTTTTTAACCAAAACCTAAGTCTTGGGTCATAACTTGGTTAACTAAGTCAACTTGGGTTGACCCAAATACCCTTTAAGGCTTTGAATGAGTTATTTCAACCATTTAAAATATCAAACTCCTTTCAAGGCTTTCAAAATAGCATTCAAGGCTCCCTTTACTGCCACCTCAGCAGTCAAGAGGGTTAGTTGACTGGTCAACATAGTCAACAAACCTCTCTAAATGGCTTTTAAATGGTTAACTCTATCAAAAATTGATCCTTTGCTTCATGCATTGAACCCAAATCATTCCATCAATGCTTGAAGCCACCTTGGATGCCACCTCATTCCTCTTGACTATTTGACCAATCAAATGGTCAAAAAATTAGTTTGGAGGGGTCAAAGATGGTTAAAATCGACCTTAAGCTTAATCCCTTCCTTCTTAAACCCCTCCAGCAGTATTAAGGCACTCTAGAACCTTCTCTAGAATCTTCTCTAGCCCTTAGATTGAAATCAAATGGCTTAAACCATTCTCATGCTCAAGTGGGGACCAAGAGGCCTTTCCACCTAGGCTTGTCCTTGTGTCCTTGATTCCCCTTGCTCCCACCTACCCCTAGGACACTTTGGGAACATCCCAGAATTACCCTCAAATGATCTTAGCCCTCCATTCAATATGGAATGGATTGAATAGGGAAAATCATTCAAAACTCCTATCATTCTAACCCTAGCTCTCTCTCTCTCTCTCTCTCTCTCTCTCTCTCTCTCTCTCTCTCTCTCTCTCTAACCAGAGCTTCTCAAGCCCAGCCTCCAATCTCTTAGAGCTCCCCAAATATCCCTTCATATATTCCAAGCTCAAATCAACCGATCAAACCTTGCCGAAGTCTGAATTTTGGTGAACCCAAGCCAAGGTCCTTCTAACTCGATTTATAGTTAATCCATAGCTTCTCTAATTGTACTTTTAACTGGACAAAGTTTCATGGACAATCTACAAGCTCAACCATAAAAAAAATGGTTTACTCCGTCTAATAAAGTGAGGTAAAACTCTAAACCTAGCTTAGGACACCTAGGCTTAATTGGCATTTAATTAACTACTTATTTAACTATCAAAATATTACCTCATTGATTATGTTCACTCACTCTATCTTTGTTTAAAATTTTAAGTCAAATCATTGAGTCGATCGAGGAACGAGCTCAAAAATGAGTTCTAGGATGTCATTCGCAGTTTGCTGCGAGTGCACATTTTCTAGACCATTGATCGCACGATCTATGATCTAGATTTAGCCAGTCTGTGGCATTTTTGAATATGGACCCTTGAACCAGAACTGCGGGATCAAATCCCGCCATCTAATCTCTTTTTGTGAGATCAAACCATGGGATCTGATCTGAGCCCATGATTTTGAATTGTGAATAATCCAACAGCTGAGAGATTGTGCTAATGCAGATTAGTAAACTGCATCCCCACGATAATTTACTACCCAATGACTGCTAGCGACGTAATGATTGCACCGTCGGCAATCATTACCCCACGGTTTCGTTAGGCCAATTGAGGCCCGCCAAGTGGCTCTGCCGTCGTCACAGTTTGGTAGGACAAACGAGATGGCGCCACGTGGTCCATCCACGGCCACCAATTCCTTTTAATTGATTTAAATTGATTTAAATTTGTTTTAATTACATAAAACTTCAAAAAATATTTAAAAATTATTTATAACTCCAAAAATTAATTTTAAAATATCAAAATTCTCAAAATTTTAGAAGTTTTTAAATAAAATAAAATTATCTTAAATTATTTAATATATTTTAAATAATTTTAAAGTACTTAAAAATTAATATTTTAACGAGTAACTAATTAGAATAAATCAATTTAATTTCATGATTTCTAAATAAATTTATTTTGCAATTATCTCATATCATGAAAAATGTTTTAAAAAAATCTATATCTTTAATTAAATTTAAATATATTTTAAAATATTTAAGATTCCTTAAATAATTTAAATTATTTAATTAGTTAAATATTTAAATCATATTTAAATTAATATTAAATTAAATATTTTGAAAATTAAAGCTTTATTTTAAAACATTTTGAAATACTTTAAATTTAAAAATTAGATTTAATTCAAGATATTTTTAGATATACTTAAATAACTTTAATTATTTAAACATTTAAATATTATATTAATATTAATTAATTAGTGGCTTAAATTATTTTCAAAATTTAAAATCAGAAAGTTTTATTTTGAAATAATTTTAAACTATTAAGATAGTTTCAAAATATTATTTTGAATTATGTTAATCTTAAAATCAAACTATTTTCCTATATAAAATTAATTTTAAAATTATATAGGTTAAATTTTTAGAGCCTTTGAGTTGAGTCTTAAAATTTCAAACATAATTTGAGCTTGAATGAATAGCAATAATGGGGAGTGGTGGTTAATTAATGAGCAATGTTTTGTTAATTGTTCATTGATTGATCTCTCAATTAAATGAGCTTTATCTTATTATTTGCATGTTTAAGATGCACACACTTGCACATAGCTTAGGCTCTCCTAGATTTAGGAGTTGATTATTATTTTGTGTGCTTATTTCATGCTTGTCTAAGGATTAGTAAGACTTTTATTCATACCTATAGCTTAGTGTCATTAAGAATAATAACTAAAGACCTTTGTCTAGAAAACTTAGATTAATTTTAGAAATTAGGATACATAACTTCTTGACTTGAAACTTTGAATATTTTAACTTAGTGACACATACAGTCCATAAAATATTTCTTACTAATTTTAAAATTCATTAAGCCACTTAATTAATTGATCATTTATTTATTTACTGCACTCTATTTTGTGATTGATTTGGCATTTTAAATTTCAAATAGTAATTGTTTGAGATTGATTATAATTGCTTGGGTTTATATATAACTACTGATTATTAGGATAACCTTGTAGAATTGAGTCTAGAATTTTATTTTTTCAAATGTAATTTGAGATATATTTGAGTTGTAATATTTAAGTGACTTGAGAATGGGATGTTAAGACATCTAATTTGGAATCCAAAGAGGAAGGGACATCCCTTAGGGGAGAGTTCCTCTCCATTTGGAGCTCAAAATTTTGATTGCTTTGAAAATATTCAAAGAGAAAAGATAACACCCCTTCCAAGTGGGAGTTTATTTTCATTTGGATATCCAGAACTGACGAATCAAGAATTTGTAGAAGAACAAAGAAGTGGATAGAGAGAAGACCCATTCTCAAGTTTCTTGAGTCATAAGATTAAAAATTTGGGCTTGTTGTTAGTGGTGCTCAGCCACTTTATTTTTTTTGTAGACCATAGTTTGTTATATTAAGTGGCACTTGCCACATGGAAATTCAATTTGAGTAATAAAATTAATTGATTTATTTAATTGATTGCGCAATAGAACTACTTATTTTTCTGATCTTTTTACTTACATGTCGTGTTTGTTTTAGCCTAGAATTCGATCGTAGGCTCATAAGGACTCATTAAAATCTTTTCTATCTTAATTAAATTTAAAAAATATTTAAGCTCACATAGTAACTCTAATGAATTTAAGAAGTAAGCTCAGAACCGCTGGGAGTTCGCATGCATATTTGTTGCATTTTCTTTCCTTTGTTAGGCACCTCCCCACCTGTGGGTTCTGGCAGACCACCTGGCCTATGAGGGTGTAGTTCTGTCAAGGGTATTATACATCTTTAGGATAAAACGTATTTTTTAAGCCTTTTTAAAATTGCTTCACATTTGATTTAAGCATTTAATCGAATCGACTAGCATGCATTATATTAGTAATAAACTTAAAATAGTCTTATCTTTAATTGCATTTATTTAGACATCAAACACCCAACATAAGTTAAAGGGATAATTAGGATTTGCTCTAGATGTCATTCATATTCTCAAAAACTTATCTTAAATAACATCCCTACCACTTAACATTAAAAGATGAACTCATGGTTTTGAAGCACTTATGTGGTTTAGCTGGCTCCCCAATCTAAGCTAGGGTAATCCAGATTTGTACTGCATTAGTTAGGCTTGGGTTACTTTTCAGAACTCAGTTTAGACTTAGGTTTTGAGGCAGGATCAAGCTATAAGACCTCAACCTCCAGGAATTGAATCCCAATTTTTTAGCAAAATTGATCAAAAAAACTTAAAATCTCTTTTAATCAAATTCGAGCCCAACACTTAGGATAGGCTAGGGTATTTTCAAAGTAATTCATAATCTTAAAACACCTCCTAACCTTCTTCCTTTAACTCCATAAATAAGTGCTCAATATTTGACCCAATCCCATTTGAAAATTTTCAACCCTTACCTCCTTTGATATCCAGCTTTGAATTCTTAAATAAAATTTGTATCGTTATTTTAATCGAGAGTATTTATAAGAAACTCCAGTTTCCCTATGATGTAATTAACTACGAGGGCTTACGTTCGTAGGAGATTTAGAAACCCAGATCTAACTTTTTAAAAATCAAAATTTTCAAAACTTTAATTAATTATCTTTGGGAAATACAAAAAAAATGGCGATCATTATCATCATATTCAAATAGTTAATAATAGACAATATTCTCTTTTTTTGGAAGATAAATTACTTTATTATCATAATTTTTAATATGAAATTAATGATCTATTTATCCATATTATTTTAGCCAAACACTCAATTAAATTTCATTTTGCCCCTCCGGTGTCATATGTGATTTTTTTTTGAGTTTAACTAGGATAATAAGGATGAATTCCAAATTTTATAACTTGAACCCATTAGGGAATGATATGTTCACCTTCCGAGGTGATATATTATTTATAATGATGTGTTCAATTTCAAAATTCCAGAAATTAATTTTTCCTAAAGAAAATTAAACTTTTTCAAACTACACATTTTTAATCAAACAAAAAAATGGCGACTCTACTGGGGATAAATCTCACTCTCCATCTTTAATAGCGGTATAATTTTATTACAATAGTTTTGACTACCTTTACTTCCGTTGGTCCCTCTGCCCATTTATCCCTTGGGTGAGTGTGGCCAACTTAATTAAGACATGTCAAAAGAGAGGTGAGCATAGGAAACCTCTTTCAAGTTGGGCTTTAACCTTTTGCCTCCAAGTTTCTTGGTAGAGAAAAAGAGTTAAGCCAAGCTTTTCAAAATTTTTCTGTATATGTTAGAAGCTTGCATGCTCGGATCAATCAATAGAATGCTAAGTTATATAATTTACAGAAAGTCCTTCAATTCAAAAAGCAGACTTTCAAATTCCTTAATAAACTTCAAATCACTTTCAAATTTTGATCGATCTCTATTATCGAATATAAACATCCTTTTTGAATTTGTTTCAAAAGTTTGATCCTTCTAGTAAAGTCGTCCTTAGACATTTCACTCTCAAACTACTTATTACGATGAAAGAGTCAGGTCGACTTCTTAGAATTGCCTTATTAAAATTTTGTAAACCTTTATGTTGAATATGAATTCAATATATTGAGTTTCAAAGATAAGGGGAAATTTTGCCAGATTTTTAAAAAAAATCAGATCCTTTTCAAAATATTTCAAATCAACTTCAACCATCATTGTTATGTGACCTAAATGACATTATGTTGTAGTTGAACATATGCAATACGAATCCAAAACTCTCTAGTATATTTTGTGCTTTGACATTTCACCCCCAAATCACTTGGTGGGATGAAAGAGTCAAGCCTAATTTATTAGGATCTTCAGGTTGATTTGTAAACCTGCATATTTGAATATGATTCAATATATTGAGTTTCAAAGCCTGAAGAAGATTTGTTCAGTTCCAACCTTAAATTCAAATTTAGTCTTAAGTCCAAATTATATTTTAACATTAAACTCAAGTTTGACTTCAACCTTAAATTCAACTTCAAATTTGATTTTAAAGTCAAATATCGGCTTTGACATTTTCCCAAAGTCAATTGGTGAAATGAAATAGTCAAGCCCAATTTTTGGATTTTTCTTATCGATTTTGGGAACCTACATGATTGAGTGAAACTCAGCATGTTGAGTTACAAAATTTAAAGAAGATCCATTTGACTTCAATATAAAATTCAAATTCAAATTCGACTTTAAGTATAACCATAATTTTAACCTTAAGTTCAAACTTGATTTCCATTTCAAATTCAAGTTTAATCTTGATTTCAATTTTTAAATTCAAATATGAACCTTGACATTTTGCCCCAAGTTAATTGGTGTAGCAAAAGAGTCAGGTTCAATTCTTAAGCTCCACACATCAATTTTATGAACCACCATGTTCAGTGTAAACTGAACATGATTGAGTTATGAAATTTTGAATAAAATTAATCAAGTCCAAAATTCAATTTCAAATTCAAATCATTAATTCAAATCACTTTCTTCATTCCAAGAAATCAAGTATACTCAAATGACTGGGAAACCCATTTTCTCACTGAATAGAGATGTGCCTATAGAAGAAATTTTCAATGCAAATTTAATTCAGAATGAGATGGAATTTTAGAACCTCAAGATTTTAGTTAATGCAAAAATGCTGAATGATATTTCTTCCATAATACAAGGTGTTTCCCCCTTTGTAGAGATTACTTTAGGGTTAGGAGTTGACTCCCCCATCTCTGAGATGGAGGTTGTTGTCGCCCTTTTACCCATTATATTCTCTGCTCAATAGGATTAGAACCAAAAGTTAATGATGATCAATGAAGGACAATCTCAATCTGAAATTGGGTCAAGTTTTAGCACTCTCATCATCGATAAGAATAAGAGGATGAATTACCTACGAAGAGACAGAAAGAAGGTTGTTAAGGCCATAATGATTGCTGAGTTGAAAACCTTAGAGCAAGTAAAATTTGAGGTAAATCAAGAGCCTGTTGCTCCATCCACGTACCCCTTCCTTGGTGTAAATCATTTCCACCCTCTTCCTATTGCACAAGGGAGGGAGGTTGTGAGGACGAGAGTGTGATCTCCAATATACCTTCTTGACTACAACACAGAAAGACTCAAGTAAGCCAGATTTGAATAAATACCAGTAAGAGGCTATAGGCCCCCAGTTGTGGGTTACAACCTGTCCACTCTATTAAAAAATGTTAGGGCACATTACTATACGCGTCCCACTACATCATCTGTTGAGGAGGAGGTGTAGAAACCACTTGGTGTGCCACTCTCTTAACTACTAGGCCACTAGCAATTTGAGAGGGGAAATAATCTAAGATTGTGTCAAATATTGATACCATCAAAATTTAACTTTTGATGGGATTCTATCACGAATAATATTTTGATTGAAATGATGCTGCATCAACTAGGGGTAGTGCATACCCTATAACAGTCTCTCCCTCCAAAGAGATTGTATGAATTCAGATCCATATTACTAGGGTCATACCACTTAGACTTGTAAGTTTTTAAGGAAAGTTTCTAATTTCTCAAGTGTACTAGGTCCGAATAATCAAGATAAGTTGATTCACCTTTTTAATCAAATTGACCTCTATCTTAAGTCTTAAGCAGGAGAGAGTTGTAGTTGACTCCATCAAATGTTTGAATGTCCCTCCCTCCTACCGCTTCCGTGGGTTGATTTAACCTTTGAATTAAAATCTACCTCAAACTTAAGTTGACTTCATAAATAAAAAGTTATCAATCTTCTAGCAATCTCCTATCTTAATAGGTGATTCTCGCATATCTAAAATTTGTTCAATGATTTTCAAAGGTCAAGTCGATACTCCTTTCAAAAAGATTCGATGTGTTTGGAGGATTATTCTTCCTTGTATAAGAGAATGACTTTTCTTCTCTAATACTTGAGATATAATCCCAGCATTCAAAGAGAGAACAATCATTTTGAGATTTTAAAGAATGTGAAGCCTCTTCTCAAAATTAATTGAAATTAAAAAATTTTTATAAGGGTCAAAAATAAAGAAATGCATGAAGTGCACCAAAAGTCAAAAAGATGTGTAATGTGCACAACTAGAAAAAAGAAAGAAAGAGGCTTCATTCTTCCTAAGTTTTTGAAATCTCATAAAACCCAATCATTCTTAACTACCTAACTTTGACTAATCTTGAATACAAATTCTCCAACATGCATGGATAGTCTATTTAGATACAAAAAAAAATCTCATGCAAAAGAATTGAAAAGATTGAATTTCGCTCTTCAACTTAAACCCTTTGAAGTTAATTTTAATTCAAAAGATATTTAAGGGATTCCCCAGTTTAATTTCTATGAAACTTGGTCTGGGTCAACAAAACTTAAATTCTTTCAGTTTAGTTGGAGTCGACTCTACTTCTCACTACACTTGCAAATTTGTTCCCACAAGTCATTCCGACAGGGTCCAAATGGCTAGAGAAAAATTCTTAATAAAATGAATGAATCTTCTATTCCTGATAAGAATTCAAATCCAGACCTTGAGGAGTGTGTAAGCCTTTACGTTTAGGCATCTTTTCCTTAAAGGCATTTTCAATAAAATTACACTCTATGATGGGTCCAAGATCAACCCCACTAGAGGAGTATTTATAATGCTGGGAACATTCGTTCGAGTTCAAATCATGACTGAGTAGAGTGCCCAACTCCAATTTGAGGAGCTCGAGGCCTTACATAGCATCGTCTTTAAGGCTCAATAAAACTCAGAATCATACAAAGCCCGAGTGGTTCAAGCTTGTTATAAGATAGTGTGACTTAGAACCTTCCAAGTATAAGACTTAGTCTAGTTTCTTAAGATGCCTATCATAGCCTATTGAGAGATTGGTGGAGTAGTTTGAACCAATATAAGAATGTCCTCCTATTGTAGAGATAATCTTTGAGGGAATTTCAAACATTAACTGATTAACCCTGAAAGATGCCACTAAAATTTCAAATGTCGGGGCGACTCTTCAGGATGTACCATGCTAGATGAGTGTCAAATAATAATTCAAATTCAAAAACCTCAAATTCTTATTAAAATTCAAATTTCAAAATTCAAAATCAAATCAAAACTTAGATTTAAAATCCTTCAAAGCAAATTCATCAAATCAAGTTCCAAATTCAAACATTTTCAAATTCAAATTCAAAATCAAACTTCAAATTCAAACATCTTCAAATTCAAATTTAAAAAAAATCATTCAAAACTCAAACTCCAGAAGTCAAACCCGAACCTCTATGTGGAGCAAGTTTCCTCCACATATGATCATTTAGACCCGATCCCTATATGGAGCAAGTTTCCTTAACATACGATCATTCCAGACTCGATCCTCTGTGTCGAGCAAGTTTTCTCTATATATGATCATTCCAGACTCGATCCTCTATGTAGAGCAAGTTTCCTCCACATATGATCATCCCAGTCTCGATCCTCTATGCGGAGCAAGTTTCCTCCACATATGATCATTCCAGACCCGATCCTCTATGCAGAGCAAGTTTCCTCCACATGATCATTCCAGACCCGATCCTCTATGTAGAGCAAGCTTCCTCCACATACAATCATTCCAGACTCGATCCTCTATGTGGAGCAAGTTTCCTTCACATACGATCATTCTAGACTTGATCTTCCATGAGAAGTAATGCTTCCTTCTCGTAAGATCTTCTAGTTTATTTTCCTTAAGGTTAAGTGTGAGTCCTAGAGCTTCCTTTCCTTAGGATTAGAATCACTATAGATGGAGCATGCCCTCTATGCCACCATCCTAATTTCAAATTTTAAATCTGATCCTTTATGTAGAGCAAGTTTCCTTTACACATGATCATCTAGACTCGATCCTCTATGTGGAGTAAACTTCCTCCACATACGATCATCCAGACCCAGTCCTCTATGTGGAGCAAGTTTCCTTCACATACGATCATTCCAGATCTAATCTTTTGTGGGAAGCAATGCTTCCTTCCCATAAGATCATCCAGTCTTCTTTTCCTTAAGGATAGATGTGAGTCATCGTGCTTTCTCTCCTTAGGATTATATCTTCTAGTGATGGAGCACGTCCTCTATGGCACTATCCTAGTTTCAAACTCTAGATCTGATCTTTTGTGGAAAGCAATGCTTCATTCCCACAAAATCATCCAATTTTCTTTTCCTTAAGGTTAGCTGTGAGTCATCATGCTTTCTTTCCTTAGGATTAGACTTTTTAGTGATGGATCACACCCTTTGTGGCACCATCCTAGTTTTCAAAATCTAGATCTGATCTCTCATGGGAAGTAATGCTTCCTTCCCATAGGGTCCTCCAGTTTTCTTTTTCTTAAGGATAGATGTGAGTCATCATGCTTTCTTTCCTGAGGATTAGATCCACTAGTAATGGAGCACGCCCTTTGTGGCACCATCCTAGTTTTAAAATCTAGATTAGACCTTCTGTGGAAGCCAATGCTTCCTTCCCACAGGGTCCTCCAGCCTTCTTCTCCTTAAGGTCAGGTTCTTTCCTCCCTTAGGATTAGATCTACTAGTGGTAGAGTATGCCTCTTGTGGAACTACCCTAGTATTAAATTTCAAATTCGATCCTCTATAGTTAGGATTTCTTCCGTCCTATACGATCATTCCAGCCTTCTTCTCCTTAAGGTTAGGTTCTTTCCTCTCTTAGGATTAGATCTACTAATGGTAGAATACGCCCCTTATGGCACTACCCTAGTATCATATTTGAAATTTGATCCTCTATAGTTATGATTTCTTCCTTTGTATATGATCAGTCTAGCCTTCTTCTCCTTAAGGTTAGGTTATTTCCTACCTTAGGATTAGATCTACTAGTGGAAGAGTATGCCCCTCATGGCACTACTCTAGTATCAAATTTCAAACTCGATCCTCTATATTTAGGATATCTTCCTTCAAATATGATCATTCCAACCTTCTTCCCTTTAAGGTTAGGTTCTTCCTTTTCTTAGGATTAAATTTCCTAGTGGTAGGGTATGTCCCTCGTGGCACTACCCTACTATCAAATTCCTAACTCAATCCTCTAAGGTTAGGTATTCTCTTTCCTTATAATCAAACCCAAATTTGATCCTCTATAGTTAGCAGTTCTTCCTTCCTATACGATCATCCAGTCTTCTTTTCCTTAAGGTTAGGTTCTTCCCTTTCTTAGGTTTAGACCCACTAGGGGTAGAGTATGGCTTCCATGGAACCACCCTTGTATCAATTCAAACCTCGATTCCCCAAAGATAAACTTTTCCTTCCCTTAAGACTAGATTTACTAGTGAAAGAGTATGCCCCTCGTGGCACTACCCTAGTATCTAATTGAAATTCGATCCTCTATAGTTATGAGTTCTTTCTTTCTATACAATCATCAAATCTTATCTTCCTTAGGGTTTAGGTGCTCACATCCCTTAGGACCAAATCTACTAGTGGTAGAGTACGCCCTTGGTGGCACTACCCTAGTATCAAATTAAAAATTCAAACCTCTAGGGTTAGGCTTTCCCTTCACTTAGGACCAAATCCACTACTGGTAGAGTACACCCTCCACGGCATTACCCTAGTGTTAATCCAAATTCCATAATCAATCTTCTTTTCTTTAATGTTTTATATCTTCTTCCTTTAGGACCAGACCCGCTAGTGGTAGAGTATGCCCTCTATGGCACTACCCTAGTGTCAATTCAAACCCCAATTCCCTAGGGATAGACTTTTTTCTTCCCATAAGATCAAAATTCCAGACTTGACCTTTTTTTATCAACGCAAATATCTGCACTAAAATTTCATTCTAGTATATATATTGGGAGTCTATTTGTTAACCTCATTTTTGGTATGAGGCCACTAGGACTTTTCCCAGACTCTAGATCAATCCTGACCCCAGATCAATCTAGCCTCCAGACCACTCTAGACTCTAGGATTCTCCTAGTCCAAACCCTATGATCTACTCTAGACCCTAGGATTCTTCCAGAGTAATCTAGAGCTTAAGACCAATCTAGACTCTAGGATCCTCCTAGAATCTAGACCATAGATCTATCTTGACCCTAGGATTCTTCCAGAATAATCCAAACCTTAGGATCTACTCTAGACCCTAGGATTCTTCTAGACTAATCCAAACATTAAGATTTATTTAGACTCTAAACTCTAGCATCCTCCTAGACTTCAAACCTTATGATCTTCTTAGGCCTTAGGATCTACCCAGACTAGACCAATCTAGACCTTAGGATCTACCTAGACCTTAGATCAATCCAGACCTTAGGATATACTTAAGCCATAAATCAATCCAAACCTTAGGATCAATTTAGAACTTATATCAATCCAGACTTTAAATCAATCCTGATCTCAAGCCAATCCATATCTCAATTCAATTCAAGCCTCAATCAGAATCCAAACTTCAGTCTAGTTTAAAATCTAAACTCTAGTTCAAACTTTGATCATGACTTTGATCCAACTTCAATCCTATAAAATCATTCATAATCATACCATATAGTTATGAGTGATGAGGGTAATTCAAATTCAGGCAATTAAATCAAAATTCTAGATCAAGCCCATAAATCTAAACCAAAATTGAAGGGTAAAAGGCTATGTCCTGAAAGCCTTTTTCATTGAATTTTCAAATACTTCAAACCCAAGTTAAATGACCTCTAATTAAGAATCTGTTAGTTGTATACTGATAGGACATGTCTCTAGAGAAAACCCTCTAAATTTGAGCCCATTCTGAGGTCTTTAACCTCAAAAATTAAATTGAAATTCAAAGGCTGTAAAACCTTCAAATATTTACAGCCTATGCCACTGGACTTGCCACCCAATGGATCCTGACCTTGGAACCTTCTCCAAACTTTCAAATCACTTCTAGACCTTAATTATGACTCATTGAATAATAAACTACATTTTTTGCCTTATTTTTTGTTGCAAATCTATTTTCATGACTTATATTTTGATGATTGACAAACACTATTTATTTTCTTGGACTACTTAATAAATTTTTTTTTTTTTTTTTTTTTTTTTTTTCAAAATCTATTTTCATGACTTATATTTTGATGATTGACAAACACTATTTATTTTCTTGGACTACTTATTTCTTCTAACTTTTCAGGAATCGAAGATCGGATGAACAGACGAAGCTAGTTCAGGATTGCGTAGGTCAAGGGTTGTGTCAATCTGTACTTTGTTTTTCTCTTCTTGAGTCTATTTGTAATGGTCAAAAAGACTGATGCTAAGTAACCCTACACACACACTTGAGAGAATTAGAATTTCACTTTTTACTCATATCGGCCAGGATGATATTTCCATCGTCCTGGACGATCAGGCTTAAAACAAAAAGTCTAATTAAGGATTCTTAATTAAGGCAGCCGACATTAACAGATCGTCCTGGACGATAACGTGTATCGGCCAGACGATAAGCTCAAAATAGAAAGAAGTTGCCGCATAGAAATTAAGGTATACTATATTTTTAAATCATCGGCCAGGACGATCATTTGATCGGCCGGACGATATTCACAAATTATGCCTTAATTAATCGAGAAATCAAGGGGAGTAATTAAGGATGATTGATAAGATCATATCGTCCTGGCCGATCGAAGGATGGCCTGGAGATCTATTCAAAACCTTAGTTACTTCAGGACGATAAAAAATTGGCCAGCTTGAAAATAGGGCGATGCTTAGGACGATTTTCCTCTATTTGAACTAATCGGCCTGGACGATCGTGGATCGGCCAGGACAATCAAGCCAATTTTCAATCGTCCTGCACCCAAACAGGGCGGTGCCCAGGCCGATCTTCAGAGTTTGTACTGATCGGCCAGGCCGAGTCCTATATCGGCCTGGACGATATAGTCGAATAACTTGCAATTAATGAGCTCCTTTGAAGCTCTTCTATTAAGAGCTCTTGTTCACATTTTTCATAACCTTTTGGCTGCTTCCTTGACCTAAAAAAGGCCTTGAGGAGAGAAAGAGAGAGGGAGAGAGAGAGGATCTTATGAGGGGGAGCTTGTGAGGGATTCACAAGGGTTGCTTACAAGGATTCTTCTCTAGAGTTTCTCTCCGTGGAAGGGTCGGTAGAGGAAGGAGTTAGCATCTTGTTGTAGTTCTCTGCCAGCTTCAGGAGGAAGCAAAAGGAGATAGATTCTCTGCGTTGTGGGTGGCAAAAAAAGGAGGTTCTTGTGAGGGCTTCTCCACCTAGCCGTGGGGGCTAAAGGAGAGTCATGTTTATAGTGCAATGCTCAGATGGCGCCTCGGGTAGTGGAAGGAGGTCGAGTTGACCGGAACCACTAAAAATTTCTGTGTTCTTATTTCTTGCTTCCGCACTTTAATTTTGGCATTTATTTTTCACGTGGTGTGATTTTAGTTTATGTGTTTTTGTTCTTTGGGAAAAGAATTTTTTAAAATACCAATTCACCCCCCCCCCCTCTTGGTTAGCTTGGGACTAAGTTCATAGGGACTTAACTCCCTTAACGAACTTTCAAGTGGTATCAGACACTTTCAAGTGGTAGAGAGCGAGAATAAAAAATTTTAAGTTTGAAAACTTTTTATTTAGATCCATGCTAACCTTGGAATCATAAAACTACGGAAGGGTATTCTATTACCCGACCTCCCTGTTCGATAACTCTACTTTTGATTTCTGAAAACTGCATGTCAACATTTTTATAATCTACTGATTATCGCATGTGGATGCTTATCCAGAAGGTTATTCTCCACCTTCTCGTGAAATTAATAGTGTTTAAAACTGAAGTTGCTTTTATAAAATGGACTTTCGATGAACGAGATTTAGCTCAATTAAATGCAAAGTGTTTGAACTATTTTTTTGTGTAAAATCTGAGGATTACATGTGCTCTACTTGCAAAACTGGTAAAGAAATTTGGGATAAGTTGTGTATCACCTATAGGGCACTAATGAAGTTAAACAATCCGTTTGAAATTTTCTCTGCATGACTATGAACTTTTTCGTATGAAACCACCATGAATCAATTTCTGACATGTATACTAGTTTACTCAATAGTTATTTCACTGCATGTATGGAAGAACTTTCAAACTACATGAAAAAGTAAACAAAATTTTGAGATGCTTGCCTTCGTCATATGATGCTAAAATCACTGCAAATCACTGAATCTAAGGATTGAACACTTATTCAATTGATAACTTACTTATCTCACTCATTGCTTATGAGCAAGGGGTGAATCAAAGAAATTTTGATGCAGGTGAGAAGAGAAGGAGAAACAGTTGGCACTAAAGGCACACAATAGAATTCTGAATCTTCCGAGTCTGAAAGCGATGAAGTTGCCTTCATCACAAGGCAATTCAAAAGCCTTCTAAGGAAGAAACAAAAGCATCATCAAAATTGGAGAAAAGGTAAGGATCATAAACATTTTAAAGGATCTTCTTATGTTGTTTGTTATGAATGCAGGAAACCAGGACATGTGAGAACCGATTGCCCGACACTTAAAGATCACTCAAGCAAAGGAAAGGTGAGGAGAAACCTAAGCTTAGGAAGGAGGTGAACCACTCTGCCTTTATCTCAATGACTGTAACCACCACTATTAACCAAGCCCTTACTGATGAGTTTTGATTTTATCAATGCAAGAAGAAATTGAATCAATTTGTAAGGAATGATGTTGGGGGCTGTAGAAAGACCTAAGGGACAAAGTGTAGTTGGGACAAAGTGGGTCTTTAAGAACAAGGTGAATGATTCAGGAGTAGTGGTTAAGGAATAAAGCAAGATTGTGGCTAAGGGATACAAATCAATAGAAGGGATAGATTTTGAGGAGACTTTTGCCCCTGTAGCTAGATTGTAAGCCATTAGTTCTATTAGCCTTTGCCTATTATAAAGGATTTAAGCTTTTTCAAATGGATGTCAAGAGTGCCTTTTTAAATGGGGAAATAAAAGAAGATGTGTTTGTAGAACAACCCCCAGGTTTTGAGAGTTCCCAATTTCCAAATCATATTTTTAAATTAAAAAAGGCTTTGTATGGTTTAAAGCAGCACTAAGAGCTTGGTATGAGAGGCTTAGACATTCTTACTAGAGAGGGAGTTTGTCAAAGGGAGCGTAGACACCACCCTTTTTCTTAGGGAGTTGGAGATGATTATACTCTGTTCAAATTTATGTGGATGATATACTCTTTGGATCTTCTATAAGAAATTGTGTGATGATTTTTCTAAAACAATGAGTAGAGAGTTTGAGATGAGTTTGATGGGAGATTGTCCTATTTTTTGGGGTTTAGCATAAAATAATTGGAGATGGAACCTTTTTTAAATCAAACAAAATCACATAAAGGCATTTTGAAGAATATGAGATGGACAAAGCTAAGCCAATTAACACTCCCATGACTTCTAGTGCTCCATTGATAAGGACCCAAGTGGTAAGATCTGTTGATCAGGAAAAGAGAGGCATGATTGGATCTTTACTTTACTTGACTGCGAGCCGACCTGATATCATGTTTAGTGTTTGCCTTTGTGCTAGATTTCAAGCTGACCCTAAGGAGTCCCACATGACTGCTGTTAAGAGAATTTTTAGATATCTTTTGGGGACACAAGGCTTAGGGATTTGGTACCCTAGACACAGCACTTCTTTTGAAATAATTGGATTTTCTGACTCTGATTTTGCAGGATGCAAGGTGGATAGAAAAATACTTCAGGAACTTATCAATTCATTGGACAATCTTTGGTCTCTTGGTCTAGTAGGAAGCAAAACTCTGTTGCACATTCCACTGCTGAAGCTGAGTACATCACTCTTGGAAGTTGTGTGGCCCAAGTCCTTTGGTTGAAACAACAGGTATTGGAATTAGGATTACCTATAGGCACCATCTCAATCTTTTGTGACAACACTAGTGCCATATGCATCTCTAAGAATCCTATCCAACATTCAAGACTAAGACATTGACATTAGGCATCACTTCTTAGAGATCATTTGACTAGGGAGACATTGAGTTACACCATGTGACAACTGAAAATCATTGGCTGACATCTTTACTAAACCGCTGGCCTTCGACACTTTCAGTTCCTTAAGGACCAGATTGGGTGTGATTGACATAAATGCATGAAACTTGATCTTTTAGTTACTTTCTTTTGCTTTTGTTTTTTTTTCTCTCTTAGTTTTTGGTGTGTTTTATTTTTCTTTTAGTTCTTTTTTACTTAGTCTTCAAAATCATTGCTAAAATGGTATTATATTCCTTATCCTTGCTTTGAAATTTGTAGTCAATGTGTTTTCATCTCCAATCTCTTAGATGGTAAAAATATTTTATGATTGTGTTCCTTTCTCTAACATATTTTAGTGGCATAGTTTTTCTTTCTAAATCAAAATCTATCTCAAATTAAAGATTGTTTATAAATTGAGATCTTTCTTAAGCTGTTTAAGCAAATCTATCTTATATTTATAATGTTTAAAGTCTTTTATCACATCAAGATCCCTCGTTATCCTTGTCTTTGATTATTAATTCTATTTGTGGTAATTCTTCCCTATGTTAGAGAGAGAGCTCCTATTCTCTATATCTGCGAAGATATATTTCAAATAAAACTGAATTTTTTTTAAAGGTATAAAAGAGAATATAGCTTGCAAAAATAAAAAAATTTGGCCAATGATGCACAACAACAAAAGAAATGCAATGACGCCAAATTGAAAAATATACACAAAAGTGTATCGAAAATAAAAAAGATGCGCAAAGCGCCACTCAAATTGACAAGAGGCTTAAAATGAGCTCACTCAAAAGCAAGCTATTCTCTCTTTAAATCTTTTAGAACTTAGAAGTTTTGGTTTGAAAGGCTTGATTCGATTGTTTGCGATGTGACAAATTTACTTGGTTCATTATTTTAATAAGAATAGTTTTTTTAAGCCAAGGATGGATGGATTCTTTTTCTCATATCATTAATTCTTTGAGTTAGGTTATTGATTTCAAAAGACGATTCTACCCTAAGAAAATGTCTAGCTAAGGGTAACCATGATCGAATATTCTACTATTCTAGGGATTGTTGAGAATTGTTACTCATTAACTCACAAGTTTTTAAATCAATCACATGGAATACTACATCATTTTCATGCATTGGTTTAAAAAAATATATATTTTTGCTATTTTATTTGTTTCCTCCTCCTTTTTGAGTATGTCAAAGGGGGAGAAGTTTATGATGCTCTTTTTACTTGTCGATCCCGTAACTATTACTACTAATTATTTTCGTAGTGTTTTGTCATCATCAAAAAGGGGATTGTGCAAATCTATTTTCAAGACTTATGTTTTGATGATTGACAAACACTATTGATTCTCTGGACTACTTGTTTCTCTAACTTTTCGGAATCGAAGATCGGACGAATAGACGAAGCCAATTCAGGATTGCGTAGGTCAAGGGTTGTGTCAGTCTGTTCTTTGTTTTTACTCATATCGGGAGATATTTCCATCGTCCTGGACATCAGGCTTAAAACAGAAAGCTAATTAAGGATTCCTTAATTAAGGCAGCAGACATTACAGAATTCGTCCTGGATGATACATGTATCGGCCAGGACGATAAGCTCAAAATAGAAAGAAGTTGCAGCCATAGACAATTAAGGTATACTGTATTTTTAAATCATCGACCAGGACGTCATGATCGGCCTAGACGATATTCAACAAATTATGCTTTAATTGATCAGGAAACCAAAGGAGTAATAAGGATGATTCATACGATCATATCGTCCTGGCTGATCGAAGGATCGACCTGGACAATCTATTCAAAAACCTTAGTTACTTTAGGACGATAAAAATCGTCCAGCTTGAAAACAGGGCGATGCTTAGGACGATTTTCCTCTTATTGAACTATCGGCCTGGACGATCGTGAGATCCATCCAGGACGATCAAGCTAATTTTAATCATCCTGCACCCCAAAACAGGGCGGTGCCGCAGGCTGATCTCAGAGTTTTGTACTGATCGGCCAGGCCGATGTCCTATCGGCCTGGACGGATATAGTCGATCACTTGCATTAATGAGCTCCTTTGAAGCTCTTCTTTCTAAGAGCTTTGTTCAAATTTTTCATAACCTTTTTGGCTGCTACCAAGGGTACCTAAGAATGGCCTGT
>NW_021319086.1:741870-799936 GCF_001605985.2 Dendrobium catenatum
TGGGGGCTAAATGAGAGTCACGTTTGTAGTGCAATACTTAGAGGGCGCCTCCGGGGAGTGGACGTAGGCCGAGTTGACCTAACCACTATAAATTTCTGTGTTCTTGCTTCTTGCTTCCGCACTTTAATTTCCGCATTTATTTTTCACGTGATGTGATTTTGGTTTATGTGTTTTTGTTCTTTGTGAAAAGAATTTTTTTAAATACCAATTCACCCCCCTCCCCTGTTGGTTAGCTTGGGACTAAGTTCATAGGGCTTAACATCCCTAACGAACTTTCATTTTTGGCCCCCAATTTACCTGGGGTCAAAATGACCAAAATACCCCTTAGGGGTGTGAACAATCACTTTGGATCAAATGAGTTCCAAATCAAATACGTGATTTTGGTTTATGTGTTTTTGTTCTTTGTGAAAAGAATTTTTTTAAATACCAATTCACCCCCCTCCCCTGTTGGTTAGCTTGGGACTAAGTTTATAGGGCTTAACATCCCTAACGAACTTTCTTTTTTGGCCCCCAATTTACCTGGGGTCAAAATGACCAAAATACCCCTTAGGGGTGTGAACAATCACTTTGGATCAAATGAGTTCCAAATCAAATACAAAAACTTCCAGCATGTCTTAAATGTTAAATTAAATTTGTTGAACCCATTTCCAGACTTTGGACCCTCCTGGTTGACCAACTCAACCTGGGTTGACCTAATGGCCCATTAAGGGCCCAAATAGGCCCATTTGATCCAAATGACCTATTTAAACCTCAAAAACACATCCACCAGACTTCAAATATCAAACCCAACTTATTTAACCCAAAGCCAAGTCCTGGGTCAAAACCTGGTTGACCAAGTCAACCTAGGTTGACCCAATTACCCCCTAAGGCTTTGAATGGGTTATTTCAACCCATTTAAATGATCAAACTCCTTTCAAGGCATTCAAAGTAGCATTCAAGACTCCCTTTTCTACCACCTCAGTAGTCAAGAGGGTTAGTTGACTGGTCAACATAGTATATAAACCTCTCTAAAGGATTTTTCAAATGGTTAACCATATTAAACATTGATCATTTGCTTTATGCATTGAACCCAAAGCATTCCATCAATGCTTGAAGCCACCTTGGATGCCAGCTCACTCCTCCTAACTTTTTGACTAGTCAAATGGCCAAATAATTGGTTTGGAGGGGTCAAAGAGGTCAAAATCCACCTTAAGCTTAATCCCTTCCTTCTTAAACCCCTCCAGTAGTATTAAGGCACTCTAGAACCTTCTCTAGAATCTTCTCCAGCCCTCATATTGAAATTAAATGGCTCAAACCATTCCCATGCTCAAATAGGGATCAAGAGGTCTTTCCACCTAGGCTTTTTCTTGTGTCCTTGATTCCCCTTGCTCCTACCTACCCCTAGGACACTTAGGAACATCCTAGAACCCCCCTCAGATGATCTTAGCCCTCCATTCAATATGGAATGGATTGAATAGGGAAAATCATTCAAAACTCCTATCATTCTAACCCTAGCTCTCTCTCTCCAACCAGAGCTTCTCTATTGCAAATTTGAGATTATGGATTAAAATTTTGATGATAGCAAACATTCATATTTTTCTACGACTGCCTTGCCTACTAACTTTTTAGGTCCACAAGATCGAGCACAACTCAAGACCAGCTCAAGATTGGGTAGATTTAGTTTGAGTCAGTCTGTAATGTTTTCCTTTCTTGAGTCAATTATAAAAGTGGTTCCTGATGCTAAGTAACCTTGCACACACACACTTGAGGGGTTTTCTGAGTTTTTCTATTTTTAGTACATCAGCCTGGACAATGTTCATATCAGCTAGGAAGATCTAACTAAAAACAAAAACCCTAATTAGGGCATTCTGGTTAAGAAGCCATCATTAAGCAAATTGTCCTAGATGATCCTTGTATCGGCCAAGACGATAGGCTCAAATTAGAAAGAATCAGCCTCCATGATCAATTTAGGTATTCTTTATTTTAAAACAATGGTCGGGATGAACTCAACATCGGCCTGGACGATGTACCACAATTATGCCTAAATTAATCTGGTAATTATGGAAAGCAATTAAGGCTGATTGATATGATCACATCGGCCGGGCCGATCGCAGGATCGGCCGGGATGATGTCCTGGACGATTGACATTGGGCAGACTCTATTCAAGGCGATGTTCAGGAAGATTGTACTCGAATTTGAACTAATCGGCCAGGATGATATTGTATCGGCCTGGACGATGTAACCTATTTTCTTCTGATCATCCAAAATCGTCCCGACTGATTGAGCTTATTGTACTGATCAACTATGATGATATTCCTATTATCCTGGACGATAATTTCTGTTCTTGAAATTCTATTTAAAGGACCCAAATTTTCTCATGCAAATAGACCTTTAGCTGTTGTCTTGACCTGAGAGAGCCAAGAGGAGAGGGAGAGAGAGGGAGGAACTTGTGAGGGGGAGTTTGTGAGAGGGATTCATAAAGGTTTCTCCAAGAAAGGTTCCAAGGCGTCTTCTCCAGATCCTTCATCCTTGGGGGTTTAAGGGAGGTAAGCTTCAGTAATTGGTCGAGGTTCTCTGCCTGCTTCAGGAGGAAGGCAAAAAGGAGAGGTTCTCTGCCTGCTTCAGGAGGAAGCACAAGGAGTCGAGGTTCTTTGCCTGCTTCAGGAGAAGCAAAAGGAGTCGAGGTTCTCTGCCTGCTTCAAGAGGAAGCAAAAGGAGTTGGGTTCTCCACCTGCTTCAAGGGGAAGCAAAAGGAGTTGGGTTCTCTACCTCGTCGGGGTTGGCGGAAAGGAGTTTTTGTGAGGTCTTCTCTGCCTTGCTGAGGGAGCAAAAGGAGAGTCACTTTTGTAGTGCAATACTCGGAGGGTACCTCCGGGGAGTGGATGTAGGTCAAGTTGATCGAACCACTATAAATCTGGTGTGATCTTTCTTTGTTTTGATTTCTGCATTTATTTTTCCGTAGTTTGATTTCTATGGTGATTTTGGTTTTAAGATTTATTCTTTGATTAGTAAGAAGATTTTTAAAAAATACGAATTCCCCCCCCCTCTTGGTTTACGACTTGGCCGTTCTTAATGGGCTTAAACATTTTTTAAAATACCAATTCACCCCCCACCTCTTGGTTAGCCTTAAGCTAGTTCTTAAGGGCTTAACATCCCTAATGAACTTTCATTCTCAAGTCCAGCCTCCAATCTCTTGGAGCTCCCCAGATATCCCTTCACATATTCCAAGCTCAAATCCACTGATCAAGCCTCACCGGAGACCGAATTCTGGCGAACCCAAGCCAAGGTCCATCGAACACAATTTATGGTTAATCCATAGCTTCTCCGACCACACTTTCAATTGGAAAAAGTTTTGTGGACAATCTACAAGCTCAACCATCCAAAAAAATGGTTTAATCCATCTAATAAAGTGAGGTAAAACTCTAAACCTAGCTTAGGATACCTAGGTTTAATTGGCATTTGATTAACTGCTTTTTTAACCATTAAAAAATTACCCCATTGATTATGTTCACTCACTTTATCTTTTTTAAAATTTTAAGTCAAACTATTGAGTCGATCGGTGTGAGTGCATGTTTTTTGGAGCGAGTGTATGTTTTGTGGACCATTAATCATATGATCTTTGATCCAGATTTAGCCAATTTGTGGAATTTTTGAACAGCGGATCTGATCCTATGATGACATATTCATCCGGTGGCATCTGGACCCTTGATTCAGCATCGCAGGATCAAATCCTGCAGTCTGATCTCTTTCCGCGATATCAGACCATGGGATCTTATCTGAGCCCTTGATCTCAAGCTATGGATAATCTAACGGCCAAGAGATCATGCTGACATGGATTAGTAAACCGCATCCCCACGGTCATTTATTGCCCAATGATTGCTGGTTGCGCGGTCGGCAATCTTTACCCCACTAGTTTGTTTGGCCAATTGAGGCTCGCCATGTGGCTCCACCGCCACAGCGGTTTCATAGGACCAACTAGATGGTACCACATGGTCCATCCACAAGCACCAATTACTTTTAATTGATTTAAATTTATTTTAATTACATAAAACTTCAAAAAAAATTAAAATTATTTTAAATATTTAATTAATTAGTGGCTTAAATTACTTTCAAAATTTAAAATTAGAAACTTTGATTTTGAAATAATTTTAAATTATTAAGTTGGTTTCAAAATATTATTTTGAAATTATTTTGAATTATCTTAATCCTAAAATCAAGTTATTTTCCTATATAAAATTAATTTTAAATTTATATAAGTTAAATTTTGAGAGCCTTTGAGTTGAGTCTTAAAATTTCAAACATAGTTTGAGCTTGAATGAATAGCATTAATGGGGAGTGGTGATTAATTAATGAGCAATTACTTTGTTAATTGTTCATTGATTGATCTCTCAATTAAATGAGCTTTATCTTATTATTTGCATGTTTAGGGTGCACACACTTGCACATAGCTTAGGTTCTCATAGTTTTAGAATTTGATTGTTATTGTGTGTGCATATTTCATGCTTTTCCAAGGGTTAGCGAGACTTTGATTAAATCCTAAAACCTTGTGTCATTAAGGACAATAATTAAGGACCTTTTTCTAGAAAACAAGATTAATTTTAGAAATTAGGATACACATCTTCTTGACTTGAAACTTTGAAAATTTTAACTTAGTGACACATACAGCCCATAGAATTTTTCTTACTGATTTTAAAATTCATTAAGCCCCTTAATTAATTTTCTTAAGTTTAAACCCTTAATTAAGCCTTAAAAGTTTAAAAAATTCTAATAAATCCAATTTAAACGCTAACTTATACATATATCTTTCTCCCTCCTTAGTATTCAACGGCAGTGTTAGTTAATTAAGCCTTAAAAGTTTAAAAAATTCTAATAAATCCAATTTAAACCCAAAAATTATAAATAATACCTCTAACTTACCAAAATTCAAACCTTAACCAATGAAAATTAAAATCTATTTTATTTGATAGCAAACTTGAACTTAATTTAATTTTAAGTGGAATTGAATATTTAATTAATTTAATTAATTAAAACTAATTAATATTCCAAAAATTTCCTAAACACTTGGGAATCTTTCCTTAGGTCATTCCTGACCTTTGGAGTTGATTTCAAGGAGTTTAGAGTTCATTTGAAACAAAATTATTAAAGCCCCCTTAATTAAACAATTTTAAAAATTCAATTAATTCATAAACTTTAAAAATTATAACTAATTCAAGAAAATTCCAAATTGACTAAACTCTAAAGCATTCAACTCATATAAAAATATAATATTTATTAAAAATATCAAAATTCTAGAAATCATTCAAATTTGAAAAAGTCAACTTTTGGTCAAACTTTAATTAAAAATCTTGTCAAAACTTCAAACCTTCATAACTAATTATAGAAAACTCCATAGTGTCTAACAACTCATCTTAAAATATAATATTTTATAAAAATACCAAAAATCACTCTTTATTAAAAAGTTAATTTTTAACCCTTTAATTAAATGATTAAAATAATCCAAAAAATCTTAAAATTAAAAAATCACTTTAAATTTCCAGAAAATTTTAATCAACCTTAAAATCAAGAATCAACCAACTTTAATTAAAATTCATTAAAATTCAACATTAATCAAATCAAATTACTTAATTATACTAGGTACCACTAGGTAACCCAGGCTATTAAATTAGCCCCAAGGAAGGTGAAATATGTTGCAACTCGAGCTTATGAGTTTATGTTTTTTATGATAATAAATATTGTGACTTCTTTTTATTTATCTACCTGTATTTGCAATATATTTTTATTTCTGTGTATACTAATATTTCAGGATTACAATGCACCTTTCAAGGCTCAAGATTTGATAGAATAAGTTTTATTTGTAATTTTAATTAATGTATTATTTAGTCATGTCCTGTAAGGGTGTATAATTTCTTATAACCTTGCTCTCTATTTTTGTCTACTTTTTAGAGCTTTCTATTTTTGATCACATCGTCCAGGATGATCCAAAAATTGGCCTAGACGATTAGTTGAAAACAAAAACTCTAATTAGGGCATCGTGGTTAATGCAGCTGCAATTAAGTGCATCATCCTAGATGATATTAGTATCGGCCGAGATGATAGGCTCAAATAAGAAAGAATCTGCCGCTAGATCTATTTAGGTATCTTTTATTTTTATACATCGTCCTAAATGATGCAATATAATTATGCCTAAATTAATCTGATAATTAAAGAAAGCAATTAAGGTTTTATTACTCAATCATATCATCCTGGACAATCGCAGGTTCAGTCGGAACAATCAATTCACAAACCTTAGTCTTCCTGGACGATCAAACATCGGTCTGGTTCCATTCAGGGCGATGCTCTGGATTATATGTGCCTTTATGTACTAATCAACCTGGACGATCGTGAGATTGTCCTGGATGATCGGGTTACTTTTCTATCATCCCGACATACAATCAAGGTGATGCTCTGGCTAATGCTTTATAATTTGAACTAGTCATATAGGATGATAGGAACATCATCTTGGATGATAATGCCAATTTGTTGTAATTAAAAGTGAATTTGGTGCTCTTCTATTTAAGCTTTGTCAAAGACTTTGATAGTGTCTTACGTAGCCATTGAATCTTCATTCTTTTGAAGGAACTTAAAGAGAGAACTTGAAAGGGAGAGAAGAAATTGTGGAGTTTGAGAGAGGGAGAAGATCCTTGGAGGGGGTTTCAAGGGAGTGTGGAGGGAGTTCACTCGGTTGCTCCAGTGAGCTAGCACCTTAGTACCATCGGATTTAAGGTTCATCTTGAGGGAAGTTTTGGAAAGAAGTAGATCTCTTTAGTGTCAAAGGACCCGGTGACTCCACCGCACCGGGGAAGGTGGAAGTGATTTTGTAAGGGCTTCTTCGCCTAGCTTTGGGGGCTAAAGGAGAGAAATTAAAGGTTTAGTGCAATACTTAAAGGGTGCCTCCGAGAAGTGGACATATGTCAGGTTGGACCGAACCACTATAAATCTGGTATGTTCTTTCTTATTATTTTCTGCACTTTATTTTTATTGCGATTAATTGCTTGGGTAAAATCTCTTATTAATCTTTTTATTATTGATTTAATTTGTTTCCGCTGCAAGAGTTAAAAAGATTTTTCTTTTTGTTAAAGAAGTTTTAAATATCCAATTCACCCCCCTCTTGGTTAGCTTCGAGAGTAGTTCATAAGGGCTTAACATCTTTGTTAAACTTTTAAGTGGTATCAGAGCTCTTTCAAGTGGTATCAGAGCTCTTTCAAAATAAACTTTATAGCCTCGATGAGAAACAAAGGTGGAAACTAATAACTCCTTAAAACATATTTTAAAATCAACTTTAAACCATTAATACTTAAACTCAAACTTAAATATTCCCTTAAGACTTTTAACCAACCAGAACCTTAAGCAACTTCAATCAAGTATCCTATATAGGACACATCAAAACTACACAATCTTTTACACACACTTTAGATGATTTGCCAGGACAACTAACTCTAATTTTAGGCTAGACTGGTGTTTACTTTTCTATAGTTGTGTATTGTATTTCCCATGATTTTCACTACATGCTGGTTGCTAGCTTAGCATTAATTAATCATTTATTTATTTACTACACTCTATATTGTGATTTATTTGAGTATTTTAAATTTCAAATATTATTTACTTGAGATTAATTATAACTGCTTGGGTTTATATATAACTGCTAATTATTAGGATAACCCTGCAGGATCGAGCCTAGAAGTTTATTTTTTTAAATATAATTTGAGATATATTTGAGTTGTAATATTTAAGTGACTTGAGAATGAAATGTTAAAATATAAAATTTGGAATCCAAAGAGGAAGGGACATCTCTTAGGGGAGAGTCCCTCTCCATTTGGAGCTCTAAATTTGGATTGCTTTGAAAATAAACAAAGAGAAAAGATAACAACCCTTTCAAGGGGTTGTTTCTTTTCATTTGGATATCCGAAATTGATGAATAAAGAATTTGTAGAAGGATAAAAAAGTGGATAGCAAGAAAACCCTTTCTCAAAGTCACTTGAGTCACAGGATTAGAAATCTGGGCTTGTTGTCGGTGGTGCCCGGCCACTTTAATTTTTTTGCGGACCCTTGTTTGTAATATTAAGCGGCACTTACCACATGGACATTCAATTTGAGTAATTAATTTAATTGATTTGTTTAATTGATTACGTAGTAGAACTACTTATTTTTCTAGTCTTTTTACTTGCATGCCGTATTTATTTTAGCCTAGAATCCAATCGTAGGCTCATAAGTACTCGTTAAAATCTTTTTTATCTTAATTAAATTTAAAAAAAAATTAAGCTCGTATAGTAACTCTAACAAATTTAAGAAGTAAGCCCAGGACTGCTTGGAGTTTGCATGCATATTCGTTGCATTTTTCTTTCCTTTTTAGGCACCTCCCCGCCTGCGGGTTCTAGTAGACCACCCGGCCTATGAGGGTGTAGTTCTGTCAAGGTGATCTATGTATCTTTAGGATAAAACCTATTTTTTAAGCCTTTTTAAAATTGCTTCATATTTGATTTAAGCATTTAATTGAGTCAACTAGCATGTATTATATTAGTAATAAACTTAAAAGAGTCTAATCTTTAATTGTATGTAATTAGACATCAAACACCCAATATAAGTTAAAGGTCCAATTAGGTTCTACTCAAGATGTCATCCCTATTCTTAAAAACTTATCTTAAATAACATCCCTACCACTCAATATTAAAAGACTGAATTCATGGTTTTGAAGTGCTTAGGTGATTTAGCTGTCTTCTCAATTCAGGCCAGTATAAATCAATATTTTCACTACATTAGTTACGTACAAGTTACTTTTCAGTACCCACTTTAGACTTAGGTTCTAATGCAGGCTCGGGCTATAAGACCTCGACCTTTGGGAATTGAATCTTAATTTTCTAATAAAATTGATCACTGAAACTTAAAATCTCTTTCAATCAATTTTGAGCCTAACACTTGAGACAGGCTGGGGTGTTTATGAAGTAATTCAAAATCTTAAAACACCTCCTACCCTTCTTCCTTTAACTCAAGAAATAAGTGCTCAACATTTGACCTAATCCCATTTGAAAATTTCCAACCCTTACCTCCATTGACATCCAGCTTTTAATCCAGCTTTTAATTCTTAAATAAAATTTATACCCCTATTTTAATCAAGAGTATTCATAGAAAACTCTAGTTTTCATATAATGTAATTATCTATGAGGAATTGAACTCGTAGGAGATTTCGAAACCCATATCTAACATTTCAAAAGTCAAAATTTTTAAAACCTTAATTAATTCTCTTTGGGAAATACAAAAAAATGGTGATCATTATCGTCATATTCAAATAGTTGATAATAGACAATATTCTCTTTTTTCGGGAAGATATATTGATTTATTATTATAATTTTGAATATGAAATTAATGATCCATTTATACATATTATTTTAGTCAAACACTCAATTAAATTTCATTTTGACCCTTCGGGGTCATATGCGATTTTTTTCTGAGTTTGACTACGATAATCATGATGAATTCAAAGTTTCATAATTTAAACTCATTAGGGAATGTTATGTTCAACTTCCAAGGTGATATATCATTCATAATGATGTATTCAATTTCAAAATTCCAGAAATTAATTTTTCCTAAAGAAAATTAAACTTTTTCAAACTATACATTTTTAATCAAACAAGTATCCACCTTTATTTGAGAATCAATCTCTCATTTTTGGTTTAAATTTTCCTCCCTGAGAATTGATCTCTCAATTAGGTTTTACATGTACTCAATTAAAAATGTTTTTTTACTTAAGTTTTAAGCTTTTAAACTATGTTCATTGCTTCGGTCAATGCCAACATGTGTGATTTATTCTTTGAATACATCAGACCTGTTTGAGGTCTATTTATTGATCTCATTTTACTAAGAGGACATCATGAATTTTAAAACTCTAGATTAAGTATATAGTAATTAATAGCTACCAAACTAGCAATCATCTAGTATTAAATCAATCACTTCAATCAATATGCATACCGTCAATCAAATCTCAGCTTGCACTTATGTGATAAAGCATGGTCCAAGTACTATAATTTTGATGATAATAAGCATTATTGTTTCTTTACTACTGCTAGTATTGCATATCTATTTTGTTTGCACTACTTACTAACCTTTCAAGTCCATAAGTTCAATTCTAATACATATGAGCTCAAGATTGGGTGGACTAGGGTTGAGTCTATTTATAATTTTAATTTTAATGTACTTTTTATTTTTCTTTATTTAAGTATTATATCTGGTGGACTCCAAGCTAAGTAACCTTGCACACACGCACACTCAAGGAGGTGATTTAGTAAATTGGGAGAAAAATGGATTTTTAAACTAACCATACAGCATAATATAAACCATACCAAATGATCAACTATATTTAAATCACTAATTAGGGCACCCTTTGTTAAGTAAGATTTCTTAACTAATAGTCCTGATGGATTTGCAAGATGATATTTAAATCACCACCCATCATCCCATAACATACTAGATGATCATTACAATATCTTTAACTAATCATTCCATATAATTGTAGAAACGTACTGGATGATATATATAAATATGTGAACTGATCGTAGACGGCAATGTTAAATCATGCTGGATGAAATGGTTATTTTGTACTAATCATACATGATGATCTAAGGATTATACTGAACGATCAGAAGCATAGAAATAAAAACTAATGCTTCTTTAGAGGCTCTCTATTTAAGCTCTCATATTATCCTTGAAATTAATCCTTTGTGGTAGTGGTGATAAGAGAGAGAGCTTAGAGCAGGAAGAGAGAGGTACTGGGAGAGAGAGAGAAATCCTGGTGAGGGATTTACAAAGGTTTCTCCAAGCAAGGTTTCCACCATCTTCTTCAAGCTACTTTATGGTTCCTTGGTGTCTCTAGGGGAACTCTTTATCAGCATCAGGTCTTAATTATCTGCCTAGTTCAGGTGGGAGTAAAAGGATTCTAAGGTTCTATGCCTACTCCTGGTGGGAGTAAAAGGATTACAAGGGTCTATGCCTACTTCATGAGAGATTAAAATAATTTCTAAAGTTCTCTGCTTACTTTAAGAGGAATTAAAAGGATACAAGGTACTCTACATCACTAGGTCAGTGGAAAGATTTTTTAAGGGCTTCTTTTCCTTCCTATGGGGATAAAAGGAGATACACTACTTTTAGTACAATACCTGGAAAGGATATTTTTGGGGAGTGGACGTAGGTCAAATTAATTGAACCACTACAAATTTAGTGAGTTCTTTCTATTTACTTTTTCACATTTAGATTTCATATTATTCTGTTATTTGTTATGTGGTTGAAGTCTCTGATTTTTATTATTATGAATACAGTTTTGGTTTCGCATAATCTGTTTGTTTTAAAATAATCAAGAAGATTTCAAAAAGATCTTCTTTTTTTGTTAAGAATCTTTTTTTAAATAACCAATTCACCCCGCTCTTAGTTAGCCTCAGGCTAGTTCATAAAGGTTTAACAACCCTCATAATCTTTTAAGTGGTATTAGGGAAGGATTCATAAATTAAAATTTAGAAAACTTTTGAGAAAAGATCTATGGGAAACTTTAGTAATCATAATACTGAGAAAGGATACTCAATCACTAGACCACCTCAATTTGATAATATTCCTTTTAATTTTTGGAAAAGTTACAAGTCCACCTTTTCACAATTAATTGTTTATCGCATGTGGATGCTAGTTCAGGATGGTTACTCTGTACCTTCATGATTAGTAAATTGCATTAAAATAGAAATACCTTTATTTGAATGTACTACATATGATAGAGATTTAGTCCAACTGAATGCCAAATGTTTAAACTTTTTTTATGCTTTAAAATCAAAAGACTATATATGTGTTTCTACTTGTTCAATAGGTAAAGTGATTTAGGACAAACTCTGCATTACATATGAAGGAACAAAGGAAGTAAAATAATCTAGGATAAACACTCTATATCATGTATGAACTATTTTGCATGAAACCTTGTGAATCTATTTCTTAAATGGATATTAGGTTTACTCAGGATATTACTTCCCTACATGACTTAGAATGAGAGCTTTGAAATTAAGAAAAAATTAACAAAATTCTTCTTTTTTTACCTTCTTCCAATGATGCAAAAATCATTATTATTACTAAATCTAAATATCTGAATGTTTATTTTATTGATAACATACTTGGGTCACTCATTGCCTATGAGTAAGGAGTGAATCAAAGATAGCTTGATGCAGGTGAAAAAAGGAAAGAGAAAATTATAGCCATAAAGGCTAATGATTTTGATAGTGACTCCTCTAGATAAAATGAGGATGACATTGCACTGATGACTAGGTAATTCAAGAGTTTTTTGAAGAGACAAAAAATGTCATCAGTAATGGAATAAAGGTAAGAATAGTAAAAATTCTAAAATTTCTTTTGATGTCATATGTTTTGAATGCAGGAAGCCTAGGCACCTGAAGTTTGATTGCCCAACTCTTAAAGCTCACCCAAGCAAGGAAAAGAGTGAAGAAAAAGCTAAATTCAAGAAGAGCAAGCAAAGAACTCAAAAAGCTTTCTAGGCAGATTCAGCATCAAACTCTTCTAAAATTAAAGTAGAAGAGGAGGTAATAAACCTATGCTTGATGTTTTTATTGTGGCTTGTTAGGGCATATCTCTCATACTTACACTATTCACTATAGAACATATTTGGCGTGGAGACCAAAAGTTCAAAACTTATAGCATAACATGCATATATTTCATTCTTCTTTTCATAAGATGGAACCGAAATAAGTTGGGTTCCCAAAACTAGAATCTGAGAATTTTATAGGAATAATCTCATAGAAGGCCTCATAAGAGCATGTAGTACCTGGATAATAGATGTTCAAGAAACATTACTGGAGATACAAATTAATTTATTTTGCTCGAGGCTAGGGCAAAAGGCAAGGTGATACTAGGAGATAACACCACTAGGAGAGTGGTGGGATCAGGTATAATTGGAAACTAAAAAAATCATCATTGGAAATATTTTACTAGTAGATGGCTTGAAACATAACCTGCTTAGCATAAGCTAACTTTGTGATAAAGGATTTAACATTAAATTTTGGTCAACTAGTTGCATGATTAGCTTAAATGGAAATATTGTGCTACAAGGAAAAAAGAATTAATAATATTTATATGTTGATTTAAACTATATTGAACATGTTGCTTCTTTCTGCCTAAAAATTATTGCTTATGAATCCTAGTTGTGGTATAGGTGATTATATCATACAAGTATAAAGAATCTTAAGAAAATCACCCAAAAAATTAGAGGAATTCCCAAACTAGAGTTCACTAAGGACCACCTATGTGATTCACATCAATTAGGGGAATAAGTTAAATCCTCCTTCCATTCAATCAAAGATATAAACACCAGCAAACCCTTAGAAGTCCTTCACATGGATCTCTTTAGACTTGTCAGCACTATAAGCCTAAGATTGAAAGTCTTTAGGTATGTGATTATTGATGATTATTCAAAATTTATTTGGGTTAGATTCCTATCTCATAAAAGTGAATCATTTGAGGAATTTAGATCATTCTCCACTTGGATTCATAGGAAACTAGGTTGTAAAATTCTGACAATTCGTAGTGGAGAATTTGAGAATGAGAATTTTGAATCTTATAGTTAGGAGCAAGGGATAGATCATAATTTTTAGCTCCTAGAATCTCTAAGAAGAATGGGGTAGCTAAACTAAAAAATAGGACATTATTAGAAGCCACCAAAGCCATATTCATTGAATACTCGCTTCATAAATACTTTTGGGCAGAAGCAGTGAATACAGCCTGTTATGTTATGAATAGGGTAAATGTTAGATCCAAGCTGAACAAAACACCCTAAGAAATTCTTGACGGTATGAAACCCAACCTCTCTAATCTTTATGTCTTTGGATGTAAAGTGTTCATTATGAAGAATGAGAAATCTCTACTAAGAAAGTTTGACCCAAAATCTGATGAAAGAGTGTTCCTAGGTTACTCAAATGTTAGGAAATCCTATAGAGTTTTTAATAAAAGAACACTTGTAGTAGAGGAGACAACTCATAATGTATTTGATGAATCTGATGATTCTTGAAGGTCTAGGGTAAAAGAAGAAGAGGTTTTTGAAATTACCCAAGGATTAGATTATGTAAATCTGGAGGAAAGAGTAGAACCTGAAAATACATTGCTTAGAGAATTGAGATATTGTTCAAGTAATTCTAAAGAACTGATCTTAGGATACCCATCTGAAGGTGTTAAAACTAAACATGGACTTAGAAAAGAAGTAAACCACTCAGCCTTCATTTTAATGATTGAACCCATTGGGTAGATCCTAAATTGGGTAGTTTGTTGGAGTTGTCTAATATTTGAGTTTGTTAAAGAGTGAAGGAGAACTTTATGTTTGAATTTAAGTATTAATATGTCGAAGCTTGATTTAGGGCACTCTAATTGTTAAATAATTTCTACCTTTATTTCACACAAAGACCGTAAAGTTTATTTCACCTTCCATGGGGCAAAGTTAATAGCCTCAAAGGCCTGGGTTACCCAGCAGCTGTTAGGGTTTATTAAGTTGATTTAGTTTTTTAGATGATTTTATTAATCAAATTAGAAAATTCTAGAATTTTAAGGAATTATTGAATTTTTTGCATTATTTTAATGTGTTAATTAAGGGGTCAAAAGTTCACTTTTTAAATTAAGGTTAATTTTGAATGTTTCAAATTATTAACAAATATTAGACCTTTCAAAGAGTAGTTAGACTATTAGTATGCTCAATTTGGAGTTTTCTATGAAATGTTGTGAATTTTCTAAAGTTTTGACTTGATTTTGACTTAATTTTGACCGGATTGTTGACTTTTTTATTTTGACCAAATTTTAAAGGTTTAATATTTTTGTAAAATATTAGATTTTAATTTGAGTTTAATTCCTTTGAGTTTGGCTGATTTAGAATTTTTTGGAATTAGTTATAAATTTTGGTATTTTTTTAATTATTTTAATTAAAGACCTTTTTTAATGATTTGAACCCAAATAAACTCCAAACTTATTAAAATCACCTCCAAAGATCAGAAATGATCTACAAAGGGATCAGTAAGTTTTTAAGATTTTTTTTGGAATTTTTAAATATTTTTAATTAAATAAATCAATTATAAATTAATTTTTAATTAAAATTAAATTAAGATTGAGTTTATTGACAAATTCAAGTGGTTCAATTTTCTTTGATTAAGAGTTTAATTATGGTCAGTTAGACAAATTATGTGTATTTTTTAGATTTAATTTTGATTTATTAGAATTTTTTTAGTAGTCTAAAAGGTTAATTTAGGACTTAAACCTAAATAAATTAATTAAGGGGCTTAATGACTTTAAAAATCAGTGAAAAAATTATATGGGTAGGCAATGCACTATGTTTATATGTTCAAAATTTCAAGTCAAGGGAATATGCATCGTAATTATTAGAATTTTCTAAATAAAACCTTATGTATTTTCTTTAAAGATGTCACTTAGTTATGTACGATCAAATCAGTGTTACTGACCCTTGGACATCACATATGCAAATGCACAAACATAGCACAATCAAGTCCTTAAATTTAGGAGATCCTAGCCTAAGTGGTGTGTGCATCCTACACATAAAAAAGAATAAATTAAATTAAACGACTAATAAATGGGTTAATGAATAATTAAGCTAATTTTTCATTAACCCTCCCCTTCAAATCTATCCAAATAGTCATATGTATGTTTGAGATTTCATGACCTCACTCTAGATACTATATATATATATATATATATTCAAAGATCTATATAATTTTTAAATTATAAATCTTAAAATAATATTAAAATATGATTCAAAATAGTTTCTGAAATGTTATATAAAATAGAGTATGAATTAAAATAAATATTTTCCAATTTTGAAATAATTTTGATTAATATTTAATTAAATAATAATTATATATTAAATGGTTAAAGGTGTTTAATGTTATCTTAAATATATTAATAATCTAAATGAAATAAGAAAAAAATAAGGATAATTCAAATCCTAAAGGTTTCAAAATATAATATCAATTTTAAATAATTTTATATTTTTTTTAAAAAGAAGTCAATTAAAAGTTTTTTAATCAAAAATACTGACATACATTCAATAATGACTAAAAATTAATTAAAATTTAAAATAAATATTTAGTTAAAATATTTAAATTAAATATATTTTTAATTTATATTTTTTAATAAAAAATAATTGAAAATATTAATTAAAATTAGAAATTTAAAATTTTAATATTATTTTAAAAATATATATTAATTTAATATAATTTAAATTTTAGAATAAAAAAATTAATTTTTTGAATATTCTAATATATTTAAAAAATTATTTTGTTTAAACTAATTTGGATTTAAAAATAGGTTTTAAATTAAATTAAAACATTTTTTTTAAATTAAAAGGAGGCGGGGGTATGTGGTATGCTTTGGTTCGTCAATCCTAAATACGGGCAGCGTCGATAATGTGTCGTGTCCTCCATGTGGCATCCCATAGAAAAATCATGCATTGGGGTATGGTTAGTTACTTAACCATGTCAGCAGGTATCCTCAGCCATCAGATCCATGAAGATTATATATGATGGCTGCGATTATACTTCACAATTTCATCTTAGCTAAGCGGGATCAAACGGCAGAGGAACGATCACATTGTTCAGAATAAAGGGCTTTGATTGAGCCAGACGAGCTAATGATTGTGGGAATAAATCCATGGTCACATATACCCAAAGAGACGCGATCTGGGTCAATGCCCTAACAAATATACATTTGTAATAGACTGTGATTAATGCCCTAAAACCTATTTCTGTCTTGTTCTCTCGATCTATCTTATCAAACCTCATAAAATTTTAAACATAAATTTTACTAATGAACATACTCAATAGGGGGAACAACATTTCATTTTTAGATGCACTTAATAAAAACTATTTTACCCTAAACACTATGACCTAGGTCTAAGGTTTTTAAGGGATTTAAGCATTGGATCTTCAGGTTCTTGATATGGTTGAGCTTGTAAACTATCCACATAAGTTTTCCTAGTTGAAAGAATGGTTTGATACATCTCGGATCGACTGTTATAGCTCCTTGGGTGGAAAACACTTGGGATCACTAGAAAGCTCATCGTTGATAGGTGTTTCACAGTGGGTTTTTTTCAGGAGATGTGAGGAAAGATGTCTGGAGCTCAAAGAAATGCTTGGGGTATTGACAAATGTAGGAGATACTAGGCATATGTCCCAGATGGTTGGAAGGATAACAAAATATCTCAGTCTAGGAGACTCAAGGATGTGAGAGAGTGTAAGATGATGAGTGATACTCATTTTAGAGAACTTGCCCTATTCAAACGGCTTGGGGGTAAGTGGATGGTCCTGATGGCTCAAAGCTCTTCCCTAGATACTAGGCATATGTCCCAGATGGTTGGAAGGATAAGCCAAAGCCTTGAATAAACTATGCTCTCATTGGATGGCTTGGGGTAAGTGGGGGGACCACTGCCATTATAGACAAAACTAAGCCCTAAGCTCAATTTATAGAGTTTAAGGAGAGCTTTAGAACATAAATAGGGTCCCTACAGTAACCAAAATCAGAGAGAAGTGGCTTAGAATATGACTATGACCATTTAGGATGGCTTTAGGTACTTATTGACCATTTTGACTGGTCAACTGGTCAAAGTGGGATGAGGTGGCATGGGAGGGACATTAGCAGTATATTGAGTCATCCCAAAGGGTTAGGAGTATGGAGTTGTAGTTGGAAGGAGAGTTTGACCATTCAAGGGAGGTTTAAGTACCTTATTGATTTGGTTTGACCAGTCAACAAGGTTAATACTAATGATGTGGAACTTAGAGGGGATAGGGAGCTATTTGGGAAAGCCTAAGAAAGGGTCAAAGGGGTCAAGGTCAAAGTAATGGTAAGTGAGAGCACATGACATAAAGGTTTGACCAAGGATTGAGAGTTGACTTGGTCAACTCAACTGGGGTTTAGTTGGCCAAAGACTAAGTCATGCTTAGGTTATAATTAAGAGTTAATTTGAAGGAGTGATATGGGTAAAAGAGGTCAAATAGGTTGGATTAACCTATTTAAACCCTTTAAAGGTTAATGGGTCAACTTAGGTTTACTTGGTCAACCAGGTTTACCCAAGACCTTATTTTGGGTCTAATGGATTTGTTTGGATATTTGGAGTTTAATGGTTGTGGTCTCAAGCCATGGAAAGGTCATTTGGGTCAAATGATATGTTTGAGCCCTTAATTGGTCATTTGGTCAACCTAAGTTGACTTGGTCAATTAGGTTGACCCAGGGGCTATGTCTAGGATCAAAAAAACTAAAATGATATTTTAAATGTGTTGGGAGTGGTCCCATGGCATGGGGAGGTCATTTCAGTCAAAATGATTATTTTGCCCCTTAAGGAACTTTTAGGTCAACCTAGGTTGACCTGGTTAACCAAGTTAACACAGGGTTTGGGATTGGTTCTAATAGATCCCAAGTGATGTTTAAAATCAATTGAAAATGGTTTCAAAGGTTGATGAGGTTCAACCATATTGAATTTTTGTCAAAAGTCCAAAAATCCTTTTAAAGGGCATTCTATTCATTTTCACCTCTGATCAATTCTAGGTCAAAGGAGTCTAGAAAAAAAGTAGATTAATGTTTGACATGTTAATATCAAAGGTCTTGAAGTGATCAAAGGGTTTGGAGGGGGGATCCAATATCAAATTCCACTGGGTGATAGGTTCAGTGGCATAAGCCATGAATATTTGAAGGTTTTGTAGCCTTTAGATTTCAATTTAGTTTATGGGGTTAGAAGTGTCAGATTTAGCTCAAATTTGGAGGGCTAACCCCAGTGACTTGTCTTATCAACATTCAATTGATAGACTCTGAATTAGTGGTCGGTTGACAGGGCTTTAAAGTGTTTGAAAAAAACACTAGTAAAGGCTCTTAGGATCGAACCCATTAGCCTTGGATTCTAGTCTGTATTTTCTGGATTTGAATTGGATTGAGATCTGGATTGACATGAGATCATAATTGATTTGAAGTCAAATTGATCTAAGATCTAAATTGATCTTAGAGCCTAGAGTCTAGAAGAATCCTAAGATATAGAATGTAAAAGGCTTCTGGTCTAAGAAGTCCTAGGGTCTGGGGTCTAGGAGAATCCTAGGATCTAAAATCTAGGAGGAAGAAGTCCTAGGGTCTGGAGTTTAGGAAAGGTCATAGTGATCTCATAAAAAAGTGAGGTCAATAGATATTTTGTTTACTTTATAGCAAATATAATATCCTCTATATTTGATTATGGAAATAAATTTATAATTTATTTCTCTAATTGGAATGATAGGAGAATGCATTTTTCATCCTTTGGGATGAAATATATATTTTCTATGTTACATCTTATTATAGAAATAAATTATAGTTTATTTTTTTCAAATCCATAGTAAAACATTAGTCTACCATTCGGGATGGTATAATGTTACACTATGCAGATTTAATTGAATGAATTCATTAAAAAATATATATTTCATGATCACCTTTCCTATTTTCACTTTGGAATAGGTAATGATTGCAGAAGACCACTCAATCGCTAATGCTCGACCTTCACCAACTGATAGGCCTCACATTTTGAAATAAATTTTTCTATTATCTTTCTTTAATCCAGTATATCATAATATACCTTTCAAATTTTCATACTTCTTAATACTTCTTGGATGAATAATAAAGCCTAAATAATGTGCCTCATGTCAAATCTCAGCTCTCATATTACTAATAGAGGGAACTCTCAATCTACCTTTATAAAAAATGACACCAAAATCAGATAGAGAAAATTCAGGTATCTTACCAGCCTTAATCTGATCACTCTACTTTAGATACCCTATATCTGACTTCTAAGTTTCCTAAATTATTTCCCATAAAGTAGGCTAAATAATCATCTAAGCTAAAGAACTTGAATCCATATCAACAGGTACCATTTTTATCTCCAGCTTCTCCAAAAGGTCTATAGAAGTAAGCAATGAAAGAAAACTACCTAATTACTTCCTTCTCTAATTACTACCATATTTTTCTTGCAAGGTTCATATTGAATAGATAAATCATAATCCTTGGTCAGCTTTAGCCATCTCATCATTCTCAAATTCAAATTCTTATAAGTAAATATATACTTCAAACTCTAATTATCAATAAAGGTCACATTTAACTCTATATAAAATAATGATTTTAAGTTTTTAGAGCAAATATAAAAGTTGTTAGCTCTAGATCATGCATTAGGTAGTTCCTCTCATGTTATTTCAACTAGTCAAATGCATAAAAAATAGTCTTAACATGTTATATTAACACACATCCCAACCCCTTCAATGAAGCAACACTAAAATACCTGAAATACATATATACCTGAAGGAATAATCAGAATTAGAGCAGAAGTCAAATAATCCTTCATCATCTAAAAATTATCCTCATACTCTAGAGTCCATATAGAAGCTACTGACTTTTGAGTCAATCTTGTTAATAGCAAGGAGATCTAAGAAAATCTTTGAATAAACTTTTGATAATAACCATCTAAGTCTAAGAAATTATGAACCTCATGCCTTAGCCAATAAAATATAGCTTGACCTTCTAGGGATCTACTACAATACCTATACTACTCACTATATGCCACAAAAATAAATTCTACTCATATAATACTCACACTTTAAAAACTTAGTATACAATTGATATTGCCTAAGAGTCTCTAAAATAACCCTCAGAGATCTAGCATGATCATCCTTAAAAGTAGAATACACCAAAAAATCATCTATAAAATATAATAACAAATTGGTCCAAAAAATCTTTGAATACACTGGTCATATGATCTATGAAAATTATAAGTGCATTAGTTACCCCATAAGGCATGACTAGAAACTCATAATTTTTATAGCTCATACTAAAAGATGTTTTCATCAAATCAAACTCTTTCACCTTCTCCTGATAATATCCTAATCACAAATCTATCTTTAATAGTATAAAATATTTAGCAATATGATCAAATAGATCATCAATTTGTGGTAGAGAATACTTGTTATTAATAGTGAATTTATTTAACTCCCTAAAATTAATGTACTTGAGCATCATACTATCCTTTTTCTTCATAAATAAAGTAGGTTCTCCTTATGGAAATGCACTAGGATGATTGAATCCTCAATCAACTAACCCTAAAAGCTAAACCTTCAACTCACATAGTTCCTTCGGTGCCAACCTATATGGAGCTTTAGAAATCAGGGTTGTGCCTAAAAAATATTTATACATAACTATATGTCTCTAACCAAAGGCAAACTTATTAACTCCTCAGGAAATACATACAAAAATTATCATACTACTTGTACATCATAAGGAGAACAAAAATCTAATCTCCTATTCTAAACTAATGCTAGAAATAATATGAAACACTTCTTCCAAAATTTATCTACTTTCATAGTATAATTCAAAAAAATATAATACTCCTCTAACACCCTAAATAAATAACTCTCACTATGCATAAACAAAGTGACTCACCACGTGTTTTAATCCCTCCATACTATCTGGCGACTCTTTGGGGATATAGAATTTCTTCGCGCGAGCTCTATTTTCCCCTCTCCTGACATGGTTTTCTTGCTTTTTTCACTTTGATTTGTTTCCTTTTTGGTTCCTTTTCACTTTTTGTGCTTTGTTTTGAGTTTATTTTCATTTTTTCTGCCTTTGGGAGATGACGAGTCCATCATCATCAACCCCTTTGTCTACTTTATTTCCAGATGGCATATCTCATTCTCTTAAAGATGTCTTAGCTTCCTCTTCTTCTTTGGCATCTAAACTTCAATTTTTTCAAACTTCTTTTAAAGGTTGCCCTGCTTTGATGTTTGACGATTACGTGGTTTCTCAACTGGCTGCTCCCTTGGCTTTAACTTTGGTTGGAAAGATCCTTCTTCGGCAACTAAATATGGATGTTATACACAAATTTTTTGTTAATATGAATCATTTGGGTTCCTTTCATATCGGTTTGCTAGATTAAAGGCACATTATGATTCAACTCTCTAATGATCTTGATTATAGCTGCATTTTTCTAGGAGATCCTACTTTATTTAAGCTTGCTAGATATGGTTACTCAAATTAACCCCAGATTTTGATGTTAGTGAGGAATCCTTAATGCCCCTGTGTGGATCTCTTTCCCAAATCTGAGACTTCACTTCTTTAATTCTTAAATTTTATTTGGTCTTATGTCAATTTTTAGTAGGCCTCTACAGATGGACCAAGCTACTGCTTCTATCTCACGTTGGTCTGTGGCTCATGTTTTATTCTAGTTAGATATATTTAAGAAACATCCTAATGATATATAGATTGGGTCGGAGTTGAATAGCTATTTCCAAAAATTGATATTGAAAATCACCCCATTTTTTAGTTTTCAATTTAAAATGCATGGACATGATTTAAATGAGTGTTATAGGTTACATCCTCATCTTTGTAAAGAGAAGGATTCTTCCAAACAAGCGTAAGGAAAAGTAGTCCCTTCAGCTTTTCATGATAAATAGATTCCTAATCATGGAGTGGTTGAGGGCAATATTCCTAAACTGTAGGAAAATATTGAGGACCCAATACAATTTTTTATTGTTCATAGTGAACTACCCGATAACCCTATTTGAGTACAAGGAGACAATATTAACTCTAGATCTTTCTTATCTACCTATTGTGAAAATGTGGATGAGCAAATGTTGGCTATCACTACTTATCAAAATATTATTACATCATCTTCTATTAGTCCTTATGTTCTTAACAAAAATTTGTTGGATATGGACTTTATGATGTTAAATAATATTTATACTAATATTGTGCCTTCTTAATCTATTTTGAATGATCAGGAGGATGGCTAGCTCATTTTACTTGAAGGAAATGTTGGTATCGACATGAGTAATAAAGAAAGTATGGAGGATGGCTATATCTTTGAGGAGGATGAATTGCCTTAAGAGGAAAGGCAGACGAGTCTGTACAATGATAGTAAGCTTCCCTCTAACTCTCATTATCATAGTGATGTATTCAATGATATGAATGACATGGATATTATGGCTAAATGTTTTTCTAAAGATGAAAATGACAATAGTTATACAAAGCTTCAAAATAGGAGAGGTAGGAAAAATAAAAACATCATATTAAAATCTCCTAGGACCACCCATTCGCAAACTAGTCATTAGCACCTTTTTAATATTTAAATATATAATTTTGGAATGTTAGGGGAATTGGTTGCCCCTCTTCTAGGTTAAGGGTTAAGAACTTATTCCATATTTATAATGTTTCTATTCTTATTTTTCTTGAAATTCTCATTACTTTTGCTAAAATACTTAGTACTTCTAGATTTTTGGGTTTTAAGCATTTTGTTTCGAATTTTTCCTATAAGATTTGGGTGTTATGGAAGGATCTTATTTGGATAGATGTTATTGGAGATTTCACTAAAGTTTTGCATTGTAATATTTATATTTTAAATTTGAACTGTTGTGTCTCCTTTGTTTATGCTTCCTCTTCTCGTAATACTAAAAAGGTTTTATGGGAGAAACTCACTAATTTCCATAGATTTGAAACTTGCCTTGGCTAGTTAGTAGTGATTTTAACATTATTTCTAATCTCTCTAAAAATATTAGAGGTTCTAGTACTATATATCACTATATTGAGGATTTTAATAATATGATTATGGATTGTAATTTAGTTGGCATTGGCTTCTCTGGTAATAAATTCACTTGAAATCATGATCATTTATGGCAACAGTTGGATCAGGTGTTATTTAGAAATTTTTTGCTTAACTCTTTTAATTCTATTTATGTTGAGCATCTTAGCCTTAAGATAAGGCATATAAGTTCTTTTCCTCCATTTAGATTTCAAAATATGTAGTTTCTTCTTGATTCTTTTTTGGACTTAGTTTAAGAAAATTGGCATGCCCCCTTACATCCAGATAATTCTATTTTTGGTATGAAGAGATTTTAGTTAAAGCTTAAAAGACTTAAGAAAATTATCAATTGGTGGAATTATAATGTTTTTAAAAATATTTTCACCAATATCTTGAATGTTGAAGATAAAGTGAACACTATTGAGCTTAAATATTGATTATTTCCTTCTAACAAGAATTTCAATTTGCTAAGGGATGCCAAAGATTGTCTCTTTAAATTACACACTCATGAGGAAGCCTTTTGGAAACAAAAGGCGGTTGTGAAGCACTATATTGAAGGTGACAATAATACCAAATATTTCCATTCATTGGTTAAGAGGAAATGTGCCAAAACTCCATTAATAAAATCAATCGTGATGATGGCTATGTTATTGAGGATGTTAAGGAAATTGTTGATTTGGCATTTCAGCCTTTTTAAAACAATCTCAATAAGGATTTTACTCCTCACCTTATTGATAACCCCTCTATTATCCCTAATCTCATCTCTCAAGATGATAATGAGCCCCTTTTTAAACCCCCTTCTTTAGAGGAAATTAAAGAGATTATTCATAGCATGAATGATGACTCAGTGGCTGGGCCGGATGGTTTTACCACTAAGTTTTTCTAGAAAGATTAGCATATTAATAGTAATGATCTTTATTCTACTATTATGGATTTTTTTCTGGTCGTATTATTCCTAAATTTTTTACTTCTACTTCTATTATTCTCATCCCTAAAAGTAATAATATTAGTAATTGGAATGATTTTGTTTAAAGGTAGAAAGAAAATTTTTTTTAATTATTTGATTATTTCTGTGCAGAATAAGATTTTGTCATGGGATTCTAATTTTTTGAGTTTAGAAGTTTTATTTGCTTTCTTCATGTTTATTTTTTTCAAACTCTACAACCTACTCATGCGGTTTGCCACAGAATTGATAAACTTTTTTTTTTTTTGGAAATGCTCTAATAGCAATTATAAAATTATTTGGTCTTCTTGGGCCAAATGTTATAGTATATTGGATGAGGGTGCCTTGGGGTGTAAGATTATATGTATGATTTACCATATACTTTCTCTTTTAAGTTGTGGCACAACTTTTCTGCTAGAGTGAGCCTCTAGGCTAACTTTATGTTTGCTAAGTACTGATACCCGACAATTTGCTTTTTTTAACAAAGGTGACTCTAAAGTATGGCAGAGACTTTACAAGGTTAAATGGGTTGTTGAGACCCACATTTCTTGGGGGCTTGGTGGTGGGAACATTTTCTTTTGGCAAGATTGTTGGTTCGTTGCTCATTCTATTGATTCCATTATTAACACCTCTTCCATTATGGTGGATAAGGCAAACTATTTCATTACTATAAATTATTGGGATTATGATAAACTGGATAATGTTATTCCTGGTTTTGGTTGGGGTGCCAGCAGTGATACCCTGTGCTGCTCTGTGATCCATAAAATTATTTATTTCTTTAACCTTTTCCTAGGTGCTTTTGGGGCCTTACTAATGGGCATTTTCTAGACCCTCTCTGGTTTTTCTTTTACTAGGTTTTGTGGCTTTCTTTTATGTAGCTTTGACCTCCATGTGTTTGGGAGTCTTTTTTACTCCATGTTGTTAGGCTTGGCTGTCTGGCTGTGTAATATGGTTTTTTGGAGCTGTATCAAGCTTACCCCATTGTGTTGTTTCTTTTTGTTTCTTTGGTTTTATTTGGGTGCCAACAATGCTTCTCTGTACTGCTCTGTGTTACCCAGAATTATCTATTTCTATATGCTTTTCCTGGGTGTTTTTGGGGCTTTGCTGGTGGGCTTTTCCTAGAGCCTCTATGTCTTTGCTTTTGTTGGGTTTGGTGGCTTTCATTTCTAGTTTTATGGTACCTGACAGCTTGTTAAGAGTTTAGGGTTAGTCTGGTGTAGTTTTTGTCTTGATGATAGAGCTATCTATCCTATGTTGGTGGTGAACTGGTTATTTATTTCATCTACTTTTCCAGTGTTTATGCCAATGTTGGTTATTGGGTTGTTGTAGATTATCTTGGCTACTTAGTTGATAATGATTTGATGCTTATTAATACCTTGGTTTGGATTCTTATTAAATGTTTTTGCTATATATACCACTGGGAAAATCAACCTATTAACTTTTGGTTATATTTGTGCAATTTCTATCTTGGGCATCACCTTTTTGTAGAATTTTCAGTCTCTTCCTCCTTTTTGGGTGTTCATTCTTGTGCACCATAGATTGTTCCTAGGTTATATTGTATTTTTGCTTAGTAGGAAACTCAAGCTCTTAGCTTTTTTTACTTTCTTTTGTAACTCTTATGAGCATTAGAGAGCTTGAGGTCCCTTTAAGGACTGTATAATTTTTTTCCTAAATTAATGCTTAGGCCCCTTTGTGGTTTTCACAAAAAATAAAGTGACTCACTTATTCACACAAACAATTTAAGCCTCATATCAACTCAAGCAATTTATGTACAATATAACATTAAATATAAAAATAGGTAATAAAATTTAACTGCACTTTCACTTCATCTCAAAATTTTCAATATCACAAAATAGACCATACTAGCTATCATACCATATTTAGATAGTTTGGTAATAGAAAGAGAAAAGATTAAAAAAAAAAGTTAAAGACAAGTGTAATAAATCAAGGAATTACTTAGAAATAAATGAATGGATGGATCTAAAATCAAACAAAATATGATATGGTTGAGCAAAGAAGTAAACCATACTTGTCACAATATTTGGAGCATCACAACCCTCCTACTGTATTAAACTATAAACTCATAATTATATTAGAGTCAAAGTATTATAATTACTAGCACTGCATGAACCTCTACAATAATGACCTCATGAAACTGAACAAACATCCGAGCATCTAGAAGCCTCAGAATATTGTCAAGATGGTACTATCCTCGTCCTACCAACTTTTAGCTTCCTAACACTATTAACTTTCAAATCAAAATGTCTATAAAATCCACCCTGTAGACACTTAATCATCTAATATCCATACTAATCGTAATGAAAACATCTTTGTGATGCTCTATAGCACAAGCCACCATGCCTCCTACCACACTACAGACATAAAAGCTTGAACCCACTAATTGAACCCCATAAATTGGCAACACTATCTCTAACAGATACAAGAAAAATTGCTATTGATTTTCCTCTCCTAAACTAAGTAGGTCCAAACTTTTTCTTATTCATAAAATGGAAACTGCCAGCCATGTCACTACAAAATATTTTCTTGCTCATAGTCCATCATTATTGAACTCTCATTAGGTCAGCTTCTATCTTCTTGGCCATCTCAACTAACTAAGCAAAATATATAATATCTTATATTAATAATGTTTGCATTAATGCTTCTCAAAGTCCCTCTAAAAATTTGTAAAACTTTTCATTAAAAGAACTAACCAATTCTGAAGCATATATGGAGAAAGAGAAAGAGTTTACCTCATATTGCATCACTGACATACTTCCTTGAATGAACTTCAAAAAAGAATTCTATAGATGTTTCCAAGCAAACAGAGATACAAACTATGTCTTGGATGTCTTTATAAACTTCTCTTAAGTAAATATGGTATTCACATGGCCCTAAAACTTCTCCTTACTGGCTCAACTCATAGTACCTCAGCATCAAATAAAAATGTAGCTAACACAACTCCCCTCTCAAGAGAATAATACATCCCATATAGAGTCTTCTCCATTCTCATTAGCTAATCCTTAATTTCTCTAGAGTCAATAACACTTGAAATTCTAGAAGGTTGTAATCATAAAATTCTACAAATATATATCCATATCATCAGGTTAGGCACCAAAAACATATGTATAAGCCATGACTACCGGCTGAGCTACTATACCTACAATCATAGAATTTGTCTTAGAATTGATCAAATTAGTTTTACCTTGAATATGAGCTACCTAACTAGAGCTTTAACCATTGGTCATATCTAGATTTTAATAAGGTTGATTAGGCATTCAAAACACTAAACATATTAGAATGAAACACATGCATATAAAATAAATAAAATGAGTGCACAAATCTACCCAAAAATTACTAACTCTTCTTTAAATTAAATCCTATGGCATTGTTATGATTTTCTTCTCCAACCGACACTCTGATATAAAAATGCTTATCATAACCTGACCCCTACATCACACAAGTCACTTCATTTGGCATGAAAATAGAAGAAAAACCTTAATGAGCTAACATGTCTCAGTAAACTATCTTAGACTAAAATAGAAATCAATGACTGATATAAAAAGGCTGAAAATATTATAATGTTATAATAAATTGATGTATTTTATGAAAATTAAAACTTAAATAGAAGCTAAATTGAACTTCATATAAGTATTTAAATAACTTCAAAAACTATACTTAAACTGATGAATTATAAGCAAATATTTTATAGTGATTATTATAATGAATTTTAAGCCCAAATTTCATATATCTTCATTAATGATATCAAATCTTGTTAGACCACTAGCCCCGACATAATAGAATCACACCTCGGTCGACCATTAAAGACTGCATAAGAGAATTTCATCTTTGTAGCCCACAAGCTCTGGCATAATAGAATCCCACTGTAGTAAACCACTAGCATTAACATAATAGAATTTCACCTCAATCACCCACTATCATTGGCAAAATAGAGTCCCACCTTGGTCACCCACTGGTGCTGCCAAATTAAAATCTCACCTCGATCACCCACTGGTTTTGAAATCACATCACATCAAATTACATCATATCACATTTATTTCACCATTATATATTTAAAAAAAAAATTATTACTCAAAGCATAATTGGATTTAATTCAAAAATTATCAAAATTCGTTAACGGTAGGCAACATAAATACATTTAGAAAAAATGCCCAATTTCAAATTATAATTAAATTATTATATATTATGTAAAACATCGTTATATGACTTTAATTGTACTATGATACTATTTTCCATAGTCCTCATAATTTTGTATTTAATAAAAATTATATAAATTTCAAAACACTCAGTGAAACATTTCTAAAAAATATTCATAATGATAATCTCTATAACTTATAAAAAGTTATGTCGTGAAAGTTTTAATAATACAAAGTTATCCCCATTTTTTGGTAATATAAATATAAATTTTATCTAAAAACTTTCAAAAACATTAAATTATTGAAAACAGAGATAGGAAAAATATAACCTACCTTGTAACGAACAATTTTCCCAACTAACTCGACAGTTAAAAATAGCCTGAAGCAGCTCAAAATAGAGTTTCTCTCTCTAAAATCACTCTCTCTACTTTGGTCAGTTACATTCGATCAAAATGAATCGAATAGTGGTTTTAAAATATATTTAAAGCATTTTTAGTGGCCTAGCATTGTGGTGCATCTACTTAGCAATATGGTGCTAGCTCAGATATCCAAAATTTTGATATTAGAGTGTTGCAATATCACTATTTGTTGCATGATATTGTAGTAGCACTAATCTGCTTGGACAACCAATATTGAGGCACTCAAATAGTAACAATTTTCATTTTTTTCTAAAATTCACTCCTAATGCTTAGGACTCATTCTGAAACATATACAACCCTTTTCAAACATCAAAATACTCCCACACATATGCAAATATGTTCAAAATATAATATTTCAAATAATTACTATTTTATAATTAGGTCAACTTCTCTAAATTGTACATTGAACCTAGAGGTCTCACATCTTATTTGTTACATCATTTACCGATTCAGTACAAATTACTTTTCTTTAATCTATTTCTACCCAACACAAAGGCGTTTTCCATTTTCATTCATATGGTGTCGTTCTGAAGTTGGATACAAAATTATTATTATATGAAAATTCTATTAAAGGTAGATGGATCTCCCAATCTCTACCAAAATCTAGTACACATAATCAAAGTAAGTCCTCCAAAGTTTGAATAGTCATTTCTAATAGCACATCTCTTTGAGGATGAAATGTAGTGCTAAAAGTCAATCTAGTACACAAAGCATTTTAAATCTTTTACCATAATCTAAAGGTGAATTTATCATCTCTATTATAGATTATAGATATTGGAACTCCATGTAATCTTACAATTGCACCAACATATATCTTTGCTAATTTTTCTATTGAATCTATTTGTTTGATTGGTAAGAAACAAGACAACTTTGCTAATCAATCAAAAACAACCCAAATAATATTTGACTCTATCTTAAGTTGGGTAATCCAATTACAAAATCCATTATAATTTCATTCCATTTTCACTCAGTTATTGGTGAAGGTTATAATTGACTACATGGCTTTTGATGCTCTGCTTTAATCATTTGACATGAAATATATTTTGCAACAAATTCTATAATATTTTTTTTAATCCTCGCCATCAAAATATTATTATAAGTTTGTGAAAAAATTTTCTACTATGTAGATGAATTCTTTATCTAGAAAGGTAAGCTTCCAATAATATTTCTTCCCTTAAATTATCAACATTTTGAAGACATATTTTACCTTTATATTTAAAAAAAAAATCATCATCCAATATAAAATTTTCCAGTTACCCTGCCTGAACTTTCTTCATAATTTCTTGAAAATTAATATCTTAAGATAAAGAATCACATATCCCATCCATCAATATTGACTGAATTACCAACTAATTTAATAAAATAAACTTTGCAAGTTTAGTATTTACCATCAAAATTTTAAATATTTCCAATCTTTAATTATCTGCTCAAGCTGGGTAAGTAACTAATTTATACATTAAAAAGTCTTTCTACATAATGTGTCTGCAACCACATTTACCCTCCACGATGATATAATAAATCGAAATCATAATCTTTGATAAGTTCCAAACATCCTCTCTAACTTAAATTAAGCTCTTTCTAATTAAGTATATATTTGAGACTTTTATGATTTGTAAAGACCTCACACTAGACATCATATAAATAATGCCTCCAAATATTAAGTGCTAAAATCATAGCTGCTAATTTCAAATAATGAGTGATTTATATTCTTTCATGAGATTTTAGTTGTTTCGAAGCATTTCAATTCTCTTGAACTATATGACACCATTCTATCTTATTGCATAAATGCACATCCTAATCCATTTAAGGAAGCATCAAAGAAAATTTGGAATCCTCCTTATGCATCTGATGGAATACTCAATATTTAAGAAGTCATTAAGCAATTCTTTAATTTCTGGAAAACTTCTTTACACCGAATGTCTCATTCAAATTTTACTTCATTTTATGTTAACCCTGATAATCACATTACAACCTGAGAAAATTCCTCCACAAAACTCCTAAAATAACCTACAAGATCCAAAAATCCTTACTTCTGAAGCTATGGTCGACCTTGGTCATTCTACAATAGCTTTCATTTTATTCTGATCCATTGAAATACCTTCATAGCTAATCATATGCCCAAGAAAATTTATTCTTTTCAACTAGAATTCACATTTTTAAAATTTTTCTTATAGCTTATTCACCTTGAGTGTTTGTAATATTGCATGCAGATATTAGAATAGCTTTCTTCATCTCTTGAATAAACTAAAATATCATTTATAAATACAATCACAAGAAAGTCCAAAAAGGGTTTAAAAATTTTATTCATTAGATCCATAAATGCTACTAGAGTATCTGTCACCCTAATGGCATCACTAAATTCATACTGGTTATATCTTATTCTAAAAAGTAGTTTTAGAAATATCCTCTTCCAAAATGTGCAACTGATGATATCCAAAATGCAAGTCAATCATAGAGAAAACTATTTTTGTATTATTTTATTACTCTTACAAGTACAGGATTGTCATAAAAAATATTGTACCAAAGAAGATACAATCATTTCAATTTTCATTTTCATTTTTATTTCCATTTTCTTTTCCATTTAACATACATGGAGATGTTGCATTTATATCTAGAAATATCAGAGGGTGAACTCCTGCATTTGCATGCATGCACCTTTTCCTTTTTTATAATTTTCATTTGTATATTACTATTTTTTATATTTTCTATCCCATGTAATTTGTAATTACATTTTTTCATATGTGTGTGTGTAATAAACTTCAGTTATTCAGACATTCTCAAATTTGTTGATTATTAAACATTTAAGGACAAAAGGAATGTGACCATGATGCAAAGCTCAATAATAGCACTAAAGAAAAAAAAATTTAATTTGTTATCACTAACATAATCATCCACTTCATTTTTCCCAATTCATTCATTTTATATAATAAACATTTAGATAATATATATGCTATGATATATAAAAATTAAAATAAAAATAAAACAAAACTATAATTACTACAAAATAATTTTAATTACCCACATTGATTACTTTCATGTTTCAATTTCTTCCAAATGCTCTAGCTTTGATTTAACCTTCCTTAATACAACACTAAAGGCCACATAAAAAATTTCTTGATTCTGCATTGAAAGTTCATAACTATACTTTCATAAATTTTCAATTAATCTGTCATTTACAACTTAAAATAGTACCTAAATTTCGCAGGAATCTTTGTTTGATTTTGATGCTTTATCATAAAATAATAAATTAAATTTCTATCATTATCCAAAATATTAAATGATTCATATCTTGTTTCTACTTTCTTATATCATAGAAGTTTTTTGAAATAAGATTTATAAAGTTAATATTTGTTACCTCAAATTTCCTTCTTCTTTGTTGAAATCAAACTTTCATCCACTGGATTTCTTCCAATTTGAATTTCTACTTATTGGACAATCACATTCTATTTCTTCAGTTAGAGGAGTCAATTTTTATAAATTTTCTTCTCTAAATTTTAATTTAAAAAAAAAAGAAATTAAAATCACTTATATTTCCTTTGTCATTTGAAACTAAGAAACTTTCAAACCTCAATTCCTTCTCTTTCTCTCTCAATTTTCATCCTTTGCATTTTCTTCTCCTTCTTTTTTCCTCTTAATCACGGTTTTTGCACAGCTATTGCTTTCACTCTCTCATTTAATTCCATTGCAATGAGCAAATCAATGTTATCCCCCAAATTGAGGCATAGCTTTTCACTCTCGAACGCTCATCCTTGATCACTTTTTCTATTCAATCCCACTAGCTACTCCCGCACTCATGCTTGACCTGGTTTACTCCAACCACTCGGAGTGTTGCTTTGCCCGCTTTTGTTAGGGGTTCAATTTAGTATAACTTGACCAACTAGTTTTTATAGTATATATTAAATTAAGAATATGAGATATTGAAAACATCAATTAATTCATTAAAGCATAATAGACTACATTAGTATTAATAAAAGATTCACACCATTAGCCCAAAACTAGAGAACTAGATATCAATAAAATTAAAATACAATAATACAAAATTCATTAATTGTATAAGAGGAAATGTATAAGAATCAAAGTGAAAATAAATATCACTCGGATAGTGCAAGTTTACTCTCCACACCCCTTCCTTACTTCAAAAATCTACTTGCTCATAATTAGATAGGCCAGTCATATCCAAATGATGTAACTTTCTTTCCTTTGGGCTTCCTTAGACTTACTCTAAGGTGGCACTACACTTAAGCTCTCAAGACTCACTAAAATGATTGAACCCCTCTGAAATGATTGAACCCCCTTAACAAAAAGACTAAAACTATTTATATTAAGTATATAAATAGACTCATAGATCTCAATGCTTGACATGGTGGTATGACATCATTATAGAATGAACTAGCACCTCAATGATGTTGGGCTTGCTCTGCTACAATGTTGGACTGACCCAGTGTGGCTATTAGCTAAATCGGTGCATCATTTAGCTGATTTAGTGTGGCTCTGTCATTTGTTAATTATCTCACCTTGGTACTTCAAAAGTTGAGCTCTATGGTGCTTGAATGTGTAATCAAGTATTAAGGCATTGCACATGTCGGCACTCAAATGCTCAAATTTTTTAACTCTAGCACTATGATGCTGATTTATGGTGCTCCGATATTGTGAAGCACAACGACGCTGGATTTAGCTCTACCAGGGCGCTAAACTAATTGGCATTTCCCCTAGGTTCTAGTATTATGATGCCTTGATTTGGTACTGCGGTGTTGTGGATGATGCGATGCTGGAGGTTGGAGCATTGTGGTACTAGTTCAACACTTATAATTTTTTCTCCTTTTTGAAACGCATTCCTACATAATAACAACTAAAAATAATATTTTCACTAATATTTAAGATAATAAAACACTATGGAATTTATACTTAATAAATTCTCACCATCTCAAACTTTTACTTGTCAAAAGCAATGTTGTAATCATATATTACTTAGCTTATTAGCTCAAAGAAAAATTAAAAATTTAAGATTACTAAAATGTAAGAAAATACAACTGTTTATATATAATTTGGTATGATTAAAGGTATACAATTTTAATTTGAATAAGCATAAGGAATTATCCTAATCAATCATCCTTGTTATTGCTCAAATTGAACTTATCCACTATAAGTGAAATTGCAATGTTGACTACTAATTTTAGATATGAATAATATATCAATAAAAAATTATTTGCACTTATAATTAAATTAGAAGTTCATTAATAAACCATCATATGTATTAGTTTACTTACATTCTGCTATTTGACTTAAGTAGTAAAATAGGTTTAGGAATTGAGCTTCATCAGATACTAATTTTTGAACTCATCGTTTTTTTTTTCTTTTTTTTCTTTCTTTTGATTTTCATATGTTTCATATTTTAGTAAATAATAATTATTTTGAATATCTAATTGCTTTCTTCATTCAACTAACCCTAAGTGGAATTAATGTTAGGAGGTTAGTAGGCTCACTAATTCCATATTCAAGTTTACAATAATTTTCATAACTTAATTTACACACTCCCTTTCTCTAAACTCAATTATTCAATATTATAATCATTAGTCCATGCTTAAGTGTATAACATTTAAGTTTAAAGCAAGACAATAACCTAGATGATTTTCTTCAATTAATTATTATGATTTTTAAATTAAAAATCATGACTCTTTATTCATCCAAATAACATAGAGTTTATTATTATTCTTAATTTAAATAATTTTTAATTGCTAATTTTATTTTGGTTAAATGAACAATCAAAGTGCAAGCACTATATAGATGACATTTTCAATAGATAATAAATTATGGAAATTTAATTTAAATGTAAATTAAACTAACACAACATAAATACAAATAAGGTACTGCAATAATTGATAGAATGAATAAAATTTTATAAAAATTAAAAACCTGCCTTTTTATTTAAAGTGATACCAGGTTTATAAGACATAAAGATACAACTACTTAACTGAAATATAAAGTGCCTAGTACATAATTAAGACTACTATGAAACCAACCACTACATAATAATGTCAATGGCTATCATAGCCGGCCACAAGCATCACATCACTACTAGGATCCCCCCCCCCAAGAAATTGAGAATCTAAAACAAAGAAAATGAAAAGAACAACCAACCACAATATATATATATATATATATATATATACCACTCTCCAAGAAAAACATGGGCATTAGGAAAATGAAGTTAATCAAGATTTTCAACAAATTGAGTCCTTCTAAGCATTCTCAGTAATGCTTCATTTAACTTATTAGTGTAATGGTAATGTCTTGCATATCAGTATAATGAGCCTGTTAACCCTTACTCTCATCACAAAAATCAATAACTATATTCATCTGCTCTCTCAAATAAGCCACCCGCTCACCTAAAATATCTATGTGACTGGGCACTTGGCTAACAATTACTAGGCCAACTAGTCATATGGGGTTCACTGGTTAGGCTTTCTCCTCTACATCTATCCTTTTAAAACCCAAGTTTTTGCTTTATGAGAGCCAAAATGAGAAATAACTATTTTTTATTATATTCTCCTAAAACACTACCAACTATACAAAGGAAATAGACCAGAGGAAGGTGTTCCAAACCTATAGAAACAGAGCCCCTAATGATGAACATGAGAGAAGAATGTATAAGCTTTCCAATATTAATCAAATGCCCCACCTGAATGAAATAGTTTAAAACCACTCAATCCCGAGTAACTTCACTAATATTTTTACTTGGTAGCATATACGAAAAAAAGGGTATTGCTAAGCTTTAGATAAATGGGTTAAATAGGTGGCCAAACAATTGATTACCTTTTCATCCCTTACATTCCATACAACCCCACTCCTAGGTCCACAAAGCAATCTCAAAGCCTCCTGATGCTCAATTGGTGCAATACTAAAACCATAATAGTCAACATCTTCCATGTCCCTAAGCTTATAAATTTAGTTAATACTAGAGGGATCGAAAGGAATCCACTTACCCGAGACAAAGAAGTTGTTATTCTAAACTTCTTTAGCATTTATTAAAAACTCTAAGATAACATTTACTATAGAATTATAAGGTTCCTCACAAATGGTATCCCAACCCCTATTTGCTATAATATGCATGACTACCCCTCCAGGGTTTTTAAAACCTCATTCAAGTATAAATTGTGTATTTATCAATAGTTGAATATAATGTTATTCAGCCTCAGCAAAGATGAATCCCCTTCTATCAAAAGAGAAGGAAGCCCTCTTCTTGCTAGCTAATACCTTAGGAACCATTGGTAAATTTGACTTAAAAGTTCAAAGAACAATAATACATAGGCAAGCGAAGAAAGAAATCTCAAAGCTTGGTGAAAAGAAAAAGAACACTTACACTTTTTATTTATGTGTGTGACCGGAGCTATGGCATTGAAATGAGCACCACAATAGTGCAAGAAAAAGCACTAAATGACAACAAGCAGATTGACATAGGTACCATGTATGAAAAATATGTGGTACTGTAGAGCAATAATTAAAAAAAAAGGACTAAAAACTTTTTGACTAAGGAACCACCAAGTTGTTTAACATGTGCAAGCACTGCGGTGCTCTAGAAAGGCCATTGTTGTGGTAGCATAACAACTAATTATGGTTTTGACCTAATGTTGTAGCATCGTGGTCAATATTATGATGCTTCATAAAGAATTATAATGAAAATAGATGCCCCATACTACAACATTAAATAAAATGCATCAATGCAATAATAATTATTGATATGGTATCATGGCACTACATTAATTAGCACTGAAGCCCTATATGTGTTGAAGTAGCTCTATGGTGCTTATATAAACAGAAATGCAATATTGCATAATGCTAATTTTCTTAAGACTCCAATGAAGTGGAACACGATTCAAAGTCTATAGTGCTTGACAAGCAAATGAAGTGGCGCTCTAAGATCCGATAATGCGGTGTTGTACTAAATTTATAACTTTTGTGAATTCTCAAAAAATTGACATAAAATTATGTTAGTCATAACCATACTTAGAAATACATATTTAACAAAGAGATTACATTTTTTTCATTATTATGAAATAAATATCAAAAATATCAAAAGTACATAAGCAAACAAAAATTTCAACAACAAAACTAAGATATATATTAATAGATTTTGGTTACATCCCAATTAGTGCTAAATTTATACCCTTCAGCCAAACTTACCTAAATATAACATTTTGGCTCGGTTACATCACTACTCCTCCTTGTGATGCACACTATTACCCCTTTCTTTCTCCTTTGGATTAATTTTAGTATTACTGGTAATATTTCATGAGGTCTACTACTAAAAGAGATTGTAAGATGTCCTATTTAATTTTCTAATTTTTTAATCAAAGCAACTTGACTTTACAATTGAGTTCCTTATTGAATCACCACCTCTACCAAAGGTGTTTTTCTATCTCATAACTGATTATTCTGATTAAAACCTGGGGGAAAAAGAAGGTATAGGGTTTACTACAGGTTACTGAGAATTACTCCAATTTCCTCCATGATTATCTTGACCTGCATTCCACTAATTATTTCCACCATTATTATTATTCTAGCTAAAATTAGGTTGTTTCTCTAACATGGATTATAAGTATTAGACTAAGGGTTATTTATCTTTCAATTATATTAACATTCTCAACTAGCTGAGCACCATTCTCACCAACAGAATTTAAATCTTGCTCTTCCAAAAGTATATGTGATCTTGATCCAAAACTAACTAAAAAAATTATCCAATTTCTAGAAATAGAAGCTACAAAGGTAGTCAAAATCAACAAAGCATCCAAATTATATACACTTGCTACTCTTATGATTCACCCTATCAAAAGGTTAATGAAAATTATTTGTTTCCATATCCTCTATCAATTCATAAGCCTCCTTAAAAGGTTTAGGCATTAATGATCCTCCAGCTGTAACATCAATTATTTACCTAAGGGATCCTACCAGCCCATTATAGAAAGCCTGAATCACTACCAATCAAGCACAACATGATGAGGGAAAAATCTAAGTAAAGCCTTAAATCTTTTCTAGCTTTTATAGATCAACTCTCCTTCAAATTGGTATAAAAATGTTATGTCATTCATAAGCTTGACAATTTTAGAAGGTGTAAAATACTTAGCTAGAAATTTATGTGCTAACTTATTCTAACTGATTGTAAAACTTTGTGGCAAGGAATTCAACCACATCTTAGTTTGGTCTCTTAGCAAAACAAATGAATCCTAACAATGTTATCAATAACACCATTATACTTAAATATTGCACTGATTTTTAAGAAGCTAGCTAAGTGTAGCTTAGGATGTTCAAAAGGAGTTCCCCCAATTTGAGAATTTTGAATGAATTTTGATAGGTTTCAGTTCAAAGATATTAGCTTGTATAATATGCCTATTAATATTTTGATGATTTCTATTTACTAGATGATTAACATACTCTCTAAGAGGACTAGGATGGTTTTGATCTAGCTTTGGTTTAGCCATTCTTATGAATATAGTCTTTTTAAATTTTCTTATTTTTGAAGGGTCTTCTTAATCTGTAAATCAAACAACATGGGTTACTTACTATGTCTACTTCACATACACTAATAATGCAAGAATTAAATTATAGAAAATAAAATAAAATAAGAAATTAAAAAATTTTCTTTTATTTTTCAAATTTTAACAAAAAAAAGAAACAAATAACAATATATAAGATATAGGATACAAGTAGGATTAAATATGCATCTATTTTAACAATATAGAATAATTTTGTATGAAACCATGTTACTTTTCTAGCAACAATGCCAAAAACATAATGTGTGTAGGATTGGGTTGCACACGTGTGTGCGATAGACAAATATGCATGAAATATACTTAGGTTTTATTTAATATACAATCGCACTACATAATGCAAGTGAACATATTGATCAAGCAATAAAAGTGATATGAAAGAGTGTTGATCCCATGGAGAAGTGTTTTGTTATAATTCAAATATTATAGTATTACCTACTCTAGCTATAATGTTTATCATACCAGCCAAGATTCAATTTTGGATTCTTTCTCTACTGAAAATTGTAAAAGAAAAGATAAGATATCAGTTGATAAAATATTTTGGACTAATGATCATGAAGTTATAAAGCTTTCCTAAGTAGACAATTCAATGTTGGTTATGAATCAGAGTATAAATATTTTTGGATCTCCATCAAGCTTGTAAGGAAGTAAAGAAGATTTATGACCCTCCTATAGTCCTCCACATACTTTAGAATACTAAACATCTTATATCTAGCTATGAAATAGTTCTATTTTAATACTCCTAATTATTCTAATATTCCTCCTTCAAGGCACTATATCACACTAAGTTTTAACTTACACATGACCACTATTTAGATTAAACAACCATTAATTCATTAAAGCACAAGAGTATACATTAGTAAAAACAAAGTCTTCACACCATTATCCCAAAACTAGAGAATTAACCAACCATGGAAATAAAATAGAACACCACATAATTCATTGATTACATAAAAGAAAAAGTACAAGAGTAAAAGTGAAAATAAATATCACATGGATAGTACAAGTTCACTCTCCACACTAATTCCTTACTCCAAATGTCTGCTTGCTCATAATAAGATAGGCTAATTATCTCTAATTAATTTTCTCTCCCTTATCCTTTCTTACTTTACTCTAAGGTGACACAACACTTAAAGTACTCATGAATTATTGAAATGGTTTAAACCCTCTAAAATGATAGAACCCCCTAATAAAAAGATTGAAAAACTATTTATATTAAGTATATGCATAGACTTAGGCACCACTATTTATGAAATGGTGGCATCACAACATTATAGAATGAAATAGCACCTTGGCATTGTTGGGCCTACTGTAGCACTGGACAAACCCAACATGGCTATAAGTTGAATCAGTGCATCATTTAGATGGTTCAGTGTGGCTCCATCTATAACCAACTGCTCTATTATGGTGCTTCAAAAGTTGAGCATTGTAACACTTGAATGTGTAATACGACACTTTGAAATTATGCAGTTTAATGCTTTAACACTTAAATTCTCAAGACTTTGATGCTGCAATGCTGATTTTTAGCACTACGGTGTTGTGAAGCCCTGGGTTACTGACCTTAGCTTCATCGGGGAACTAAATTAATTGAGAATTTTCCTAAGACACTGGCACTACAATGTCCTGATTTATCACCGAGGTGTTGTGGATGCTGCAAAGCTAGTAGTTGAAGTGTTGCGACGTTGGTTCAACACTTGTGATTTTTTTTTCATTGATATATTCTTACATAATAATAAATACAAGTAATACTTTTATTGATATTTAAGATAGTAAAATTCTATAAAATTTGCAAGTAACACTAATATAGATCTTCACTGAGATGTACAAAATAGTTCAACATATGTGGATTTGGATATTATAAACTTTTAATTTTGTTAGATTTTTGTTACTATAGTTGAAGATAAAAATAGAAAGAAATATACACATGTGTTAATTTAATAGATGGTCCTAAAAATATAACTAGAAAATTAAAAATATAAAAAGTATATAGTTACTTGAAATTCAAGGCACCGAGAAAATCTAGACTCTATCAAACTTGAATAAAAAAATTAATAAAATGTACTAACTAAATTAGTATTTTATAGAACAAAAAAAAAATTACTAATCAAAGAGAATCAAGCCTCAAGCTTTAGCAAGGAGATAACCTCTCAACAAAACCTTCAATCATTAGTAAAATATAATATGGAATATACATCCATGCATAAATCTATTTAAAAACACTTGCTTGTTTTATTCAAACCTAAGAGCCTTATTTATAATAAAAAAATTCCTTAAAATTTGCTAATCTATCAATTATCATATCACAAAAGCTATAAAGTATAATCCATTTATGAATCCCCATGTCTTTGCATGCAAATCTCCAAAAAACTATCAAAGAGAGTTGCTAAAAATTCAAAAAAATCTTACTAACCACCCACCTGCTTGAAAGTTTAAAAAAAAATTAGAATGGCTTTTTGAATTAACAATGAAGACTCGTGTGACATAAGTATCTAGCTCATTAAACCAAAGGTAATTTGTTTAAATATATACTACTCTACAAAGAATTCCCCCAATAATTGAAAGTCCAAGTTATAGGTGAGGTACAAGTGTATTAAAGCTCGTTAGTGTAGCATGAATTATTTGTTAATGTTGTGTTTTAATGAATTCTTTTCCTTTTTTTACAAGACTTTTTCTAATAGAATTATTATTCTTACAAACTACTAGTTATTTTTAACATGGTACTTCTTGATTAATTATTTAGTTATTCATTGAACTAGGTAAATTTTTGTTCATTTTTTACTTATTATTCCCACTCTTTTACCAACTGATTAGCAATACTCAAGAAATAGTCTCTAGAAGTAGTTTTGAGAAAAATGGTAATCAAATCTTCTGCCTTTATATGATATGTTGACCTTTAAAATTCCTTTTTGCTTGTTAATATTTCCATCACCTTTTAAGCATACTTTGTTTTTAATTTGTAAATGTAATAGAAAGAAAGCTTAAAAATTGACTGTTCATTCATGTAGAGCTTCCCATGTAACTAGAAGGAGATATATTATCTTAGATTTCCTGAACTAAGATAAATATAAACTATTATATAACTAATGAGTATAAAAATGATATAGAGTTTACTAACCCCTTGTATAAACTTACTAGTTACTAACCATTGCTCTAGTTGTATTGATGTTTATTGATCGTATGGCATGCAATTATTTCATTAATTGTTACATGCTTTTATAGTTATATGTTCATATTAATAATGATTTAATGATTATATGCATACTATTTCTATTGACTTGCATTGATTTTAATTATAGGTTCTAGTAATCTACTAAGTTATTAGCTCACTTGACAGTTTTACAAGTTGTTAGGAATGAGTCAGGGTCTAGTGGAGTGAGGATAGATTTGAGATTTGGGTTTTTTTTATTTTTGTATTTCTTTAGTTTTATTCTTTTATAATTTAGAACTAAAAAATAGATTGATGAATGTATGGATTGAACTCTTGGCTATTATATATAAATTTTGAGAAATGAATATAATTTTATATTTTGATGTATATAATCTTTAGCTGCTTCTGCTAGATTGATTTATATTGATTAATTCAAAGAAACTCTAGTTGATTGATCAAAAGATTAAAATTAGTTATTTTGGAATAAGAACATGGGATATTACATGTTGTCTCTGAAGATTTTATTCACTAGCATTCACCTAGTGTTTGGGAGAGTAATGAAGTTGAGATAAGTCTATACACAAAATGGTCAAATCCCCAAAGCCCATTTGGCATCCTAAAGGAAAACACTCTCAATGCATGGCTAAACATGGAAGTTCATGCAGGCATATTTGGAATAATTCACCCAGAACACCTTCATCCCATCTTTAAGGAATACCTTCATCCAAATATAGGCCCTTTCTAAACCCTATTCGTGAAGGGAAGAAGTTGTCCTACCTGATACATATTTTGTTACATTAACTTTTATTTTAAATAAATGTCTTCCAGATTTTAAATCATTAATTAAAAAGTCTTTACAAATAATTAGTTTTGTTGGCATAGATAAATTCAGTTAGCTACTTAATTTTCAATCTCTTTTGAATATCAAGTGATGAATGCTAATGGCATGCTATTTGTCAATATTATTATTAGGTTTTTGTTCAATGTTTCTATTTTTTTAATTATTTACATTTGTCAGTATACTAATATTTTTTCCTTCCTTAAAGTTCTTGAAAATACCAAAAAAAAACCAATCCAAAACATAATAATGAAGTTCACTTATGTGTATATTTAAGTTAAAAAAAGAATCACAACTTGTTCCCAAATTATTGTTATTACATTTTTTTATAGGATAGGATTACAAAGGGGACTAATGATTTGAGTCTTTTGACTAAACATTAAGGATTTGACAATGAGGTTGGGCATAAAAATATATTATTCAAATGAAAAAAAAAAAGTTGTATATCATTCACTTCATTCTATGGGTTTTCATTTTTGTATATCTTTGTCTTTATAGTCTAGTATGCTCTTAGGAGTTATATTTATACAAGTTAAATTGATTTCATATCTATGTAGCTACTTTATTACCTTAAAACTTTGAATCCCTATCAATTACTTAAGAAAATGGTCTACACCTCGTTCAGAGCACTATCGACACTTTGAGTTAGACAATACTTTGATTTTTCATACTAATGAAAGAAAAAATTGACCAATTCCACTGTACTCTAACATCTACATTGAAGACATTGATCAATATTTCATTACTTTTTTATGCTCGATAAGAAATTAGTAGCATTTTAATATTATTTTTCTTTAATAGTTTTCATATAGAATGTTTGCTAACTCTATCTAATCTTCTACTGCCAATATTGCTTTGGTACTCATTTCTTCATCTTTACATTTGGTCAATGTAAATGTTAACATTTTCATAGCACTTAGTTTTGATTATTCTTTTTTTATGTATTTATTGAGAAATTATCATTCTATATTTAGGTAGTTATTAGAAAATCACAGTGAAAACAATTATCTTTCTATATTTATTTTCTTCTATTCGTGAAGGAGAGTAGAGTTAAATTTTTTTTTTTTTAATTTAGAAGTTATTTTAAAAATTTTTTATAGTTTTTTGGATATTAAATGTATTTATTTAAGGTTAAAAATATTTTTTTACATTTATATTAAAAAGTGGATTTATTATCTCATGTATTCAGGATGATGCTTGATACAAACCCTTCATAGAACACTGCCGATTGCTAGAAGTAGGGCCAGTTGGCCAGTCGGATCGACAGTCTCGAGTGAATTTTTGGCCTAAACAAGCCTTTTCGACATTTTGATGGCCCCGTAGACTATTTTTTGTGACATTATGAACTCAATTTTAGTACTTTTAAATCCCAATATAACCCCTAAAATATTATTTCAAAAAATTTAAGGAGTTCAGAGAAAAATGTTTTAAAAATTTTTATTCTAATTGATGAGCTAATTTAAGAGAAGGGTGAAGTTATAATTTAGAAGAATCTATTTAATTTAAAACCCCAAAGGGTGGTCCATGTTAAGATCATAGAAGTGGTAAGCCTTATAATGTTTTCTGAAAAACCATAATTTAACACCTAAAAGTTTTTCAAAATTTAATTCATTTTAGATGACACAAACTATGATGTCTAAAATACGGACTCAAATGATATGCCATTAAAAATTTAATTGATCAAGTTCAAATCTCGATGCATTAGTTAAATGTGAAAATTTTAGATTAAATTTAATATCATTCAAACTTCCATTCTAATAAATTTATATTTGAAGTGGATGTATTGGTAAGATAATCTAATGACACCAAAATTATTTAGATCAGCCACAATGAGCCTAAATCAAATACTTGAATCATAGTTGGAAACTTCATGACAATAATTAAAAGAATGAAATATTCTCTAAATCTCTTATGTTTCCAATCAAAATGAGCATCTTGATTAGAGAAATCCAATGAGCTAAAAGTCACTCACTTTTGAGGTGATTAAGGGATTTAAATTTTAAAAGAACTATTTATTAATAAGGGAATCATCACGAGTCATCTGATAGAGTTTTTTTGGGATTTTGTCTAACAATAGCCAAAGACCACTCAATAAATATATAAATATAGACCCCCCTTTTATCATATAACAAAGATATTATAAATTTGGACTTGGTGTTTGATAAGTGTAAGTAATATTATGTTTTAGATGTTAATATTTCAAAGAATAGTTACGTTTGTTCAGAAAAATAAAGAAAATGTGTAAAATTTTTTAAGTATGACACAGTGCCAAGGCGGACATAATACTACCGTGGAACTATCATTGACACCATTTGAGCACCCAAATATGGACATAACAGCGACCAATCTTTGTTTGACAGTGCCACAACATTGAATGAGTCAGCACCGCAAAGCCAAGTCAACTATCCCAGTGCCACAGCGCTAGAGGAGTCAGCGTTGTAATGGCCAATCTCTGTTTGTACAGTGTTGTAATATCTAATGCAAGTGACGCTAAGTCAGAGGAGTGCCACATGGACTTTACTGTGCTTAAACGTCAGTAGCGTTGCGGCCCTATAATTATAACTATTTAATCCACAATCTAGCAGCAATGTGACTCGTCGATTCATTAAATAGTGGGTCAATGTCAGCAAGCACTGCAGTAGAGAAAATCCTTCAGCACTGAGGCATTAGTTAATTTTATAGGCACCAAAATGTAATTATCTCGAGCGATGTGGTGCAAGAAATCTATTTTCAATATTTTTTTTACAAATAGTCTATTTGTTATGTTTGCTGGGGAGTTCAGTCAGTTAGTAAAATTCAGATTTCAGAGTGTCTATATGAAATTTCCTTAAGAGTGACAAGTAAGGAAATTCAAAGAGACTAGATCCACTTCTTTAGAGTATTTGGTCAATATTTATCGAAGCAATTGTGTAAGTTCATGAAAGAGTATAGAGAAGAACGTTGAACCATCTAGTGATATCTTTACTTCTTTACTTTCTTTTTTATATGATTTTAATGAAAATGAGTTTGCTCCAATTATTCTTCATGGCTGGCTAATTCCCAAAGTTTTGGATTGATGGTGTACATTAAACATGGAATACTAATGATTTCCCTTAATTTTTAAACTAATGATATGATGTTTTCAATATTCTAGGTCTTTATTTAATATACATAGTGGCTATATGTGTAGTTAATAACAAGTGTAATGTGAAGTCTAGTAATAGAAAAGCAGGCACAATTAGGTTTGATGCAAGTTAGGCATGGTGCTTGTCATCTTTTTTTTAGGAGAAACCCATAAAGGGGCCTACACATTAATTAAGAAAAAATGTACACAGTCCTTAAGGGGACCTCAAGCTCTCTACTACTCAAAGAGCTATAAAAATAAATAAATAAAAAACCTAAGAGCTCGAGTTCCCCACTATAAAGCAATACAAAATCACCTAAGTATATTCTACGGTGGTTAAGGGAAAGAACCCAAAAAGAAGGAGAAAAACAAGAAATAATAAAAGGCTCCAGGAAACCAATCCCAGTGGCATCCTTACGATCATCTACACAAAATAGATCCTGCAAAAAAGGCTGAAAGGAAAAATAGTCATAGCAGTAATATAGCCTAGGAAATATGTAAGAATACTCCAACAAGTTAATTACATAAACATTAATATAATAGAGAATTAAAACATTTGGAACCAAAATAACCACATGATACCTCTCTATAATAACCTCAGCAAGAAATAGCAGGTGCACAAAAACCAACTAACAGAATAGTAAACAACCACCAATGTCCAGGAGTATCAAACTACCAAATCACATCTCCATAATCAACTAATAGGGGTACGACCAAGATAAGGTACCACTGCTGCCCCCAACATAATATAAATTTTCAACCCAAGAAAAGGGCAACAGCCCAAGAAGGGGCAACTCTAACCTGCACCCCAACAGCAGCCCAGCCAGAAAAAATAATAAGCAGAAATAATAGCAACCCGAGAGAAAGGCCAGACACAATAGTCCACCCAATGAACAGCCAACCAACCAAACATAAAAAAGCTCCATATACCACATGACACAAGGAGAAAGCTGGAATTAACGTAAACAATCAGGCTCATAGTAGAAATTAATGCCGAAGGGCCCAGCCACCACCATCCATACAGCATGGGAAGCCAGCATAGATGGTGCTTGTTATCTATCAAATTTATAGAGATGGATTGTCATGAGGGGGTGATTAAAAATACATGCTTTACTTATTCTTCTATGATTTTTATAGGTTGACAGATTATGGGAGTTTAGAGTAGTATTGAGAGTGGAATGCGTTAAACTTGTCTTTTTTTTCTTTGCACTTAACTTAGCGATCGATGATTCTTATGCTCTGAATAATATCACATTATTAAGAGAATTAGTAGGAAACATATTAATTGTATATTTCATCAATCCAAAATATTTTATTCATATAAATGTATCAATTACTTTGTTAATTATTTTACTAAAGTGATTGTAACTCTACCAAATCTTATTTTTAATGAGTAATATAATTATTGTAGTTAAAGTAGACAACTAGTATTTGTAAATAAACATTCTTCCTAATGGGATCAATACTCTACTTCATCACTATTTACTTATTTAAACATGTATACTTGCATATATTAAGTGAGATATTTATAATTTTTTATATCAAAGAAATTATAAGCTTTTTTTTTTTTGGATTGATAAAGATATAAATCATATTCATAATTCTTTAGGTTATTCCACCACTCCCATAAACATTAGAGAGATTTTAATCATATGATCTACAATTATGACTGCAACTAACAACCATCATCTAACTATATCATCCAACTACTATTACTATATCATTGCTGCCCAACTACTATCACTTACTATAATTATGATCTCTTGGCTAGGTTCCCCTAATTATAATTTCTCCATCACTGTAATCCTACTACCATCTTGTGTTAACTTTGCTAAAAAAAACATCAATGCACTTTATTACTTATAAGACATATGCATGTTGTTAACATAGATTCCAATTTTGTTGCTTCTTATCACCAACAACATTAATGTGTGTCATTGCATATAAGACCAATATAAGCCACTGATAGCAACTTTGATGGTCCCTTTGCTATTACCGATAGTGTTTATGCATGTCATCACCAATAATACGGGTATGTATCGTTGACAAAAATATGGATGCTCATTGAATTTTTTTACAACAACATTGAGGCAAGCCATTACTTATATAGCAAATGCACATCATTGATACTATTATCGAAACATGTTAGCCATGGTGGAGCTACGGTGGGGGAAAGTGCCCCCACTTGCCTGTTCAAAAAAAATATTTTTTTACTAATTTTTTCTATATATTTTAAAAACATGACCCACTATTTCACTCTTAAATCCGCCTTACACCACTTTCTATCCTCTTTATTTGTTGGAGTCTTTCTCTCTCTCTCTCTCTCTCTCTCTCTCTCTCTCTCTCTCTCTCACTAACTTACTCACTTAATTGTCGGCCCATATATTTACTTGAGAGGCTGCAATTTCCACACACACACACACACAAAAAAAAACTTTTAGTGGCTACAAGCCAACAATCTTTTAAAAATAAACTTTTTTTTTTTTGGAGAATAAAAACCATGGTATAAAACTTTGTTTTATATGTTTTTTTTATTTCTTTGTTTAATGATTTTATATATTCTTGATCGGACTATAGAAAAAATGGATAAAAGTTCAGAAGATCAAAGTTATATGAGTATAAATAATTCTAATATTTTCAATGAAATTTTTTCCATGCAATTTGAGTTCAATTGATCAAATTTCAATTGTTTTCATTTTAAAATAAAAAAATAATAATTTTCCTAATTATTATTTCTTAGGAATTTTTAGAAGTATTATAATCCACAACATACTAAATCTTCCATTAAAAACTCTATTAATTTTTAACCGATGAGATAAATATCTTTATGTAATTTATAAATTTTTATTAACTACAAATCTCGTAAATTTTTTAATTGTTAATGTTGACCTCAAGCCTCTGACAAAAAAATTGAGGGTATTTGAAAGATGTATAATTTGTTCCACCACAAGAAAAAAATGTTGGCTCCGCCACTACATATTAGGACAGCCATCATTGTCGATGCACAACATTGCGACTATGACTGATATATTTTATCAACACTAACTCCATTCTCTAAGTACTTCAATACTAATTTTTATATCTAAATTATTAGTTTTTGGTCGTCTGTATCCAAAGGAGAATGGTTAGATATATCACAAATGATTTTGTGAAGAAAACTCCAATTCCTCAATGATCTTGTAACTTCTACTATGGAATTTATCATCTATTGTTTATGTCTATTAAATTGTATCAATCCTTTTTCTAGGGGCAGACCTACGCTGTCGTGAGCCCACCCTCAAAATTGTTTTTAAACTAAGGGTAGTTTAGACATTTTACCCCCAGCTACCCTATTTTAAGTAGCATTGTTCTTCGGCTTTTGGTGATCGTGGATGAAGAAGCCATAAGCTAGAAGACATGATCGCATGAGGTAATCTCATACTTTTACATAACTGCTTTCAACTTAAATCATATTTTCTTGTGATGGAAGAGGCTTGGTGTGATCGCAAGTAAGAGGCACTAAGGCAGGACATGCATGGCCGCGTGGGGTGTTGTTTTAAGCTTATTTGTTTTTCCCCCCTTGGGCCTTTGGCTTACATTAATGTTGAATATGATGCCTAAACATTTGTTTAATGTATTATTTCATTATTTTGTTATTTCATCATAAATGAAATTGAGAAAATCGAGAAAAAAATCTTAACATCATTCATTCATTTTTTCCTTGTATTATTTCATTATTTTGTTAAGTATGAATGCCATTCATTCATTTTTGCCCTTGACATTTGTTCTTTATTATTATTATTTTTATTAAACAGATTTTGAGAACTTTAAATAATTAAATCCTATTAAATAGACTTGCTTGCAATTGCATTGAAAGTTTTATTGGGTTTCACTGTTTGAGGGATGCAACAACGATTTCCTTACATTGAAAGTTCATGCTTATTTTGTCGAGTGCCGACTTGTAATCCAAGAGGTATGTCCAACATTATTCTTGTTATGTTTTTTTGTTTATGTGTATTGTTTTTTAATTATATTTTCAGCATTTATGCCATTATGTATTGCATCATAAAATATAGCTAAATCTTTTTGCTTAACCTACTTAATATTTTTGTATTTAAATTTCTGTAGATTAATTTATTTTTTATTATACTTAGTTAATTATACATGGATTGATATTTGAAAAGGAAGGAACGTGTTGAGGTTGACATTGATAATCTTCATATCGACCCTGAGCTTTAACCTTCTATATGGAGTAATGATGTGAATGATAGGGATAGAGTTCGATGAGCATATTTGATGAAGAGACCTTATCAGCCTTAAAATCATAACTTCCCCCAAACAAATAAGAAATGTAGCTCAAAGTTTTAATTCTAAATGGTTGAATATCCAAGCAGGCTGGAGTATAATGTACTTAAAGATGTTGCATTTTGTTTATATTATCTATTCAAACCTCAAGTGCATACAAGTATAAGTCAGGGTGGTGGTAATTCTTTTGTTGGTGAATGATTTAAGAATTGGAAGAGAAAGAAAAGTTATTAGCTCATGTAAGGGAATACATTAATGCTCACAACAAAGCAAGATAAAAAAGTGAAGATTTAATAAATCTTAAATTATTGAGTGTTCCTACTTTATGTCTCAGTAAAAATGATAAGAATAAAAAAGACTATCAAGTCTATTTTCTATTGTTGTTAATTGTATTAGATTTCTTGAAAAGCAAGGTTTGTCATTCCGTCGTCATGATGATGCATCTGATTTAGATAAAAAAGATAACTATTTTGAATTATTTCACTTTATTGCTGACCACAATGAAGAAATCAAGAATGTTAGTTTTGAAAATGCAAGTACAAAATTGAAGTTAATTTCACCCAAAGTGTAGAAGGAAATTTGCTATGTAGCGTCATCTAAAAGGTTAGTTCTATCATAAATGAATTTGACAATTATTATTTTGTTATTTTGGTTGATGAGACTCGTGATGTATCAATAAAGGTGCAGTTGGCATTGGTATTGTGATATGTTGATAGAAAAGAGCACGTTATTGAAAGATTGGTATTAAACATGTTGCTTCAAAAATATAGTAACACTTCAAGCTGTAGTAGAATAAATGCTTGCAAAGTATTCATTGAGCTTACATAAGATACATTGTCAAGGTTATGATGGGGTATATAATATGCATGGGTAATTTAATGGTTTAAAAGAACTCATTCTTAATTATAATCCTCAACCTTTTTATATTCACTGCTTCGCCCATCAACTACAATAATGCTTATTAGCTGTTGTGAACAATCATTAGTAAGTGAAACATCTTTTAGAGTTTACTTCAAAAATTATAAATATTATTGGAGCTTCTTGTAAAAGATTAGATGCTATGAAAGCAATTCAACATAAAAAAATTCTTTCACATCTTAAAGATGACAATCTAATAAGAGATAGAGGTTTAAATCAAGAGACTAATTTATAAAAGTCTAATGATATGTGATGGAGTTCACATTTTCATACTTTAATTAGTCTTATGAGAATGTATGCATTAGAAATCAAGGTGTTAGAGATCATTAAAGAAGGGATAAATGATCAACAATCAATTAAAGCATGCACTTTGATTGATGTGATGGAATCTTTTGATCTCATTTTCAAAATGTATTTGATAATTGATATCTTGGGGATTACGAATGAATTATCACAATCGCTACAAAGAAAAGACCAGAATATTGAAAATGCAATAAAATTGGTATAAATATCTAAACATCGGCTACATGTACTAAGGAAGAGTTGATGAACTGTTATACTAGATGAAGTTTTTCATTTTTGTAGTATTTTTGAAGTTAATGCTCCAAAGATAAATGAAACATACAAAACTCATTGTCGAACAGTACAAAGAGGTGAAGAAATAACAACATTATCGTGTTGAGCTATTCTATACTGTAGTTGACATGCAATTTCAAGAGATAAATAATCACTTTTCAAAATATAGAACTAAATTACTTCTTTGCGTGACATGCCTAAACCTAAGTGATACCTTCCAAGCTTATGATGAGAGAAAATTGATACGTCTAGCAGAGTTATATCCAAAAGTTTTTTCTATAATTGATCTTATGACTCTTAAAAGTCAATTATCAACATATCTTATTGAAATACATACTAGCGCTGAGTTCTCATCTCTAAATAGTATTGCTAATCTTTCAAAGCAAGTTGTTAAGTTCAAGAAGGATGATGTGTATCCTCTAGTTTATAGCTCATATTTTAGCATTTATATTACCAATTGCTACAATTACAATGAAGAAAGCATTATCTACAATGAGGATTGTCAAACATCGACTATATAGAGGATGAGTGATTGTTAAGAGAGTTGTTATTTGCATGTTTTACATTCTTGCAACTTGTATAGTTTTGATGATTCCAAATATTATTGTTTTATGTGTAGTTATCTCCTAACACTTTTTAGAAGATTTATTTTTGCTCTTGTGTGTACTAACATTTCAGGAAAATTGAACTCCAAATTATGAAGACTTCAAATCAAATTCAGCATACAATCCTTTGCAAATTGAAGCTTTAAATTGTTCTTTGAATTGAGAGGGAGTGAATGTAATTGAGTGAATAAACACACACACACACACACACTTAAGGAGATCTTACAAAAAGTGTACTGATCGTACGGGACGATCAGGTTAGTTATTTCCTCGTAAAAGCAATGGAACGAACAGGAGTTGAGGAAATTTTTCTAAGTCCTGATCGTTCAGGACGAAATTATTTTCGTCCCATGACGAGTTCGGCTATGTAAAAATTTCGTTCAGACGAAATCTATAATCGTGCCAATACGACTTAGGCTTTGTAAAAATTTTGTCCAGACGAAATCCAAATCGTCCCAGGACTAATTCTTTTATGTAAAAATTTTGTTCAGATGAAATTCATTTATTGTGTCAAGATGAGTTGCTCTCTGTAAAAAATTTTGTCCGGACGAAGTCCTGTTCGTCCCAGGACGATGTGAACCGACTTACCAAAGTTGGATAAAGCCTGCAGTTATTTGGGAACCAACCTATGGTATAACCGATCATACCGGACGAACCTAGTTCGTACAGGACGATGATCGTGTACGAACATAGTTCATACCAATATTCATTAGGATCGTTTCCAACACTTTAAGTAAAATATTCCAGGATGATCTACGATCATATGGGATGATCCATTTCATGTTGACTTGAATATTTGCAGTTTTGGATGGTTTTTCTTGTCTCTACTATATAACGTCCAATTTTTACTACCACCCAATCTTTTTGCTCATTGATCTTCGTGCCTACTGAAAGAAGAGTCAAGGAGAGAGTGTGAGAGTGCATTCAAAGGATGATTCCTACCATTGGAGCGTGAAGGCTTCGCTTGGTGTTCAAAGGTAAGAATCTTTATTTGTGATTTGAGATTATCTCACTCTTTTCTTTCTTCATTCTAGAATTCTTGTGAGAAGATCTGTCAAGGAGATTCGGTTCTCTACCGACACTTATAGAGTATAAACAACCGCGGGTTCTCTGCCCACACTAGGAGAGTGTGAAAGGATGAAGGGTTCTCTGCCCACACTAGGAGAGTGTGAAAGGACGAAGGGTTCTCTGCCTATATTAGGAGAGTGTGAAAGGACGAAGGGTTCTCTGCTCACACTAGGAGAGTGTGAAAGGACGGACGGTTCTTTGCCAGTATTGAGGATAGTGTAAAAGGACGACGGTTCTCTGTCACACCGGGTAGTGGTGAAAAGAGTTTTTTGTAAAACCTTCTCCGCCTTGTTGTGGGTGCAAAAGGAGAATCATTAGTGGTATTAGTGCAATACTCAGAGGGTGCCTCCGGGGAGTGGATGTAGGTCTGATTTTGACCGAACCACTATAAATCTGGTGTCTTTATTTTTTCGCTAATTTTTATTTTTGTGATTTACTGTTTTAAAAATGTGATTGAAAAACTATTTCTACAAAAAATCACTAAAATTTAATTTCGGTTTAAAATACTTAAAAGATGGATTAATTTTTAAAATGTCAATTCACCCCTCCCTCTTGGTTAGCCATGGGACATAAACTTAGGCTTAACAACCTAATTCATAGTGAACAAGTTTCAATAAGTGGTATCAGAGCTTTATTTCAAAATCATAAGTTTAGACTACTTTTTTATTAACGTGAATGGCTACATTTGGAAACCGAAACACACCTGAGGGTTACTCTATTACTAGACCTCCACTATTTGACAATATACCTTTTGATTTTTGGAAAACAAGCATGTCTACTTTCTTATAGTTACTTGATTATCGTATGTGGATCTTAGTCTAGGAATGATATACAAAACCAACAAGATTAGTTAATGGAGTTAGAGTTCAAACACCTTTTGTAGACTGGACAATAAAAGAACGTGACTTAACACAACTAAATGTCAAATGCTTGAATAGTTTCTTTTGTGCTTTAAAATCGGAAGACTACATGCAGGTTTCAACTTGCAAAAGTGGAAAGGAAATATGGGATAGACTTTGTATAACATATAAGGGGACTAATGAGGTTAACCAATCTAGACTTAATATCTTGTTGCATGATTATGAACTGTTTCGCATGAAACCAAATGAATCTATTTTTGATATGTACACAAGATTCACACAAATAGTCACCTCTTTACATGCATTGGGTAGGGAGTTAACAAATACTGAAATGGTTAATAAGATTCTTCATTTCTTACCTACTGCATATGATGCTAAAATTACCGCAATTACAGAGTCTAAGGATTTAAACATTTACTCTATTGACAATCTTCTTGGTTCGCTTATTGCTTACGAGAAAGGAGTTAGCCAAAGAAAGGTTGATGCAGGTGAACCACGAAGGGAGAAAAATATAGCACTGAATGTGGAAGAGTCTGAGAGTGAACACTCACAACCTGAGGATGAAGATGACATCACATTTATGACTAGACAGTTCAGAAGCTTTCTGAAGAGGAAGCAAAAGAGACGCGAGCAATGGAATAAAGGTAAATTCAATAGAAATGCCAAGGTTTCTAATGAAATTATTTGCTATGAGTGTAATAAACCTGGACATATAAAGACGGAATGCCCAAAACTCAAATCCAATACTAGCAAGGAAAAGGTAGAGGATAAACTAGTTGTGAAGAAGGGCAAGAAGAAGTTCCAATGTGCTTTTTGGGCGGACTCAGCTTCGGACTCGTTAGAAACAGAAGAGGAAGAGGAAGTCACTAATCTATGCTTAATGGCCGATAATCTTGATCCATCATATCAAGAAGAGATATGTGACTTAACTTATGACAAACTTTTTGAAGTTTCTGATCACATGCATGAATCATGTAAGAAAATGAGGAAAATACATGCTAGTCTTAGTTTAGAATTGGAAGAGCTTAAAAAGGAATATGAAATCCTTAGGAAAGATTATGCTTTGACTGATAACAACCACATGAAATTACTTGATGAGTTTGATGACTTGAATAAAAATCATGAGAATTTAAAATCATCTTATGCAGAACTCGAGAAAGATTTTAATAACTTTAAGGATGAATCAGAGAGCAAATTATATAAAATTAATTATTTAAATCAAATTTTGGAAGATATGAATTCATTTTACAAATTAACGATAAAAGCTCTCGAGGATAATAGGATACCTCCTAAACTTGAAGATTTTACTAATCCTATTATGTATCCTAAATTTATGCAATCCCTGAAAAGACAGATGAATGTTAGAAGACTTATAAAACCATTTTCAAAGTAAAATATAATAATTATGGATTTTTTAGACATATAGCTCACACCTATAGTTTGAAGATGAAAACTAATTTGGTGTGGAAACCTAAAATGCATAAAACTAGACATATCATACATGCATCTGATTATAAATTGCTAAAAGATGAACCCAAACTTGTTTGGGTTCCCAGGTCCAACGTTCGATAATTTTGCAGGGTCGCTCTCACAAAAGACCTTATGAGAGCATATGGTACCTGGACAGTGGATGTTCAAAGCATATGATTGGAGATACTGCTCAATTCATAATGTTGAAAGCCAGGAGTGGAGGAAAGGTTACACTTGGAGATAATACCACAAAGAAGGTGGTTGGATCAGGTATGATTGGAAATTAAAAAAAAATTATAGATAATGTGTTATTGGTTGAAGGCTTCAAGCATAATTTGTTAAGTATAAGCTAGCTATGTGATAAGGGTTATAGTGTAAAATTTTTTCCTGCTAGCTGCATATTAAGCTTAAATGGTAAAAATGTTTTGAATGAAAAAAGGGTAAATAATATTTATATGCTAAACTTAAATTGCATTCAATCTCCTACTGTTTTTCATTTGAAAACTGTATCTGATGAGTCATGGTTTTGGCATAGGAGGCTTTGTCATTCTAGCATGAAAAACCTTATTAGGATTACCCAAAAGAATTTAGTGAGAGGTATACCAAAACTAGACTTTACTAAGGACCACCTTTGTGATGCATGTCAATTAGGAAAGCAGGTGAAGTCCTCTTTTCAATCCAATAAGGATGTTAGAACTAGTAAACCATTGGAGATTTTGCATATGGATCTTTTTGGACCAGTTGGAACTGCGAGTATAGAAGGAAAGGTATACGGATTTGTGATTGTGGATGATTACTCAAAATTCACATGGGTTAGATTTCTATTTCATAAGAGTGAATCATTTGAGGAATTTAGAAATTTTTTAACTTGGATTCAAAGAAAATTAGGGTATGAAATTATTTATATACAAATTGATCATAACTTTTCTTCACCTAAAACTCCTTAGCAGAGTGGAGTAGTCGAAAGAAAAAACAAAACATTAATAGAAGCCGTCAGAGCAATGTTGGTAGAATACTCACTTCCTAAATATTTTTGGGCTGAGACGGTTAGCACTGTATGTTATGTTCTGAATAGAGTAAATGTGAGATCTAAATTAAATAAAACACCCAATGAGTTGCTAAAAGGAAGAACATCAAATTTGTCTCATTTGCATGTCTTTGGTTGCAAGGTGTTTATTCATAATAATGGAAAATCTGCCTTAGGAAAATTTGATCCAAAATCAGATGAAGGAATTTTTGTTGGATACTCAAGTGTTGGAAAATCTTATAGAGTATTTAATAGAAGAACTTTGGTAATTGAGGAGATCACACATGTTGTATTTGATGAATATGGTAATATGGAAGAGCCAAATATTATAGAAGATGAGATTGAGATTAACTCCCAAAAGATTGATAAATTAAATTTGGAAGAAAATATGAAAGAAAATATGGAACAAAATTTGGAAGTAGAAAACCCTTTGCCTAGAGATTTGAGATTTTCTAAAAAACACCCAAGAGAATTGATTATAGGTGAACCAAGTGAGGATGTAAGGACTAGGCGTGGATTAAATAAGGAAGTCAATCATTCAGCCTTCATTTCAACTATAGAACCCACTAATATTGATCAAGCACTATCTGATGAATTTTGGATTTTGGTCATGCAAGAAGAGTTGAATCAATTTGTAAGAAATAAAGTTTGAGAATTAACTACAAGGTCAAAGGACCAAGTGTAGTTGGAACTAAGTGGATATTCAAAAATAAAATGAATGACTCGGGAGTGGTCATTAGAAATAAGGCTAGATTAGTAGCTAAGGGGTATAATCAGAATGAAGGGATTGATTTTGAGGAGACTTTTGCCCCTGTAGCTAAACTTGAAGCAATTAGGGTTTTGCTAGCCTTTGCTTGTTTTAGAGGATTTAAATTGTAGCAAATGGATATCAAAAGTGTCTTTTTAAATGGGGTAATTCAAGAGGATGTATTTGTAGAACAACCTCCAGGCTTTGATTAAATAACCAAATCATGTTTTCAAGTTGAAAAAGGCATTATATGGATTGAAACGGATACCTAGGGCTTGGTATGAGAGGTTGTGCATCTTCCTACTTAAAAGATCTTTTGAAAAAAGAAGTGTGAATACAACTCTCTTTTTGAAGAGATATGGAAATGATATACTCATTGTTCAAATTTATGTGGATGATATCATTTTTAGATCTTTAAATAAAAATTTTTATGATGATTTTTCTAAAATAATGAGTAGTAAATTTGAGATGAGTCTAATGGGAGATTTGAATTACTTTCTAGGATTTAGCATTAAGCAAATTGAGAAAGGTACATTTCTTAGTCAATCAAAGTATGTTAAGAATATCCTCAAAAAATATGAAATGGACAATGCTAAACCTATTAGTACACCAATGAGTTCCTCAGTTCAGTTGGATAAGGACCCTACGTGAAAATCTGTTAAGAAAAAAAATTAGAGGGATAATTGGATCTTTACTTTACTTGACTGCTAGCCAACCCGATATCATGTTTAGTGTTTGCTTGT